>NW_013668718.1:111079-140714 GCF_000517525.1 Limulus polyphemus
GTGTTGTGGTCTTTCTTTTATGTATTTCGCTATGACGTTTTGTGAAAATTCTGTACGTGATGGAGAAAAATGGATGTAATTTTCGGATTCAGCATACAGGAATTACTGTAGGAAATGTAAAGATTGCAAGACAATAAAACCATCGCAGGCCTGTGTAATCTATAATATCAAAATTCATGTAAATACTTTTAAACTGGAGAAACTAGAAGAGAAATGAACCTCAGATTTAAGAATCATCTTAAATACCCTCATGTGTTTTGAACATCTCAAAGAAAAAAAACACATCACTGAAAACAATGTCGAACTCATCCGAAGATAACTAGACATCAACAGAACGAAAACAGCTGAAGCACTACTGATAAAGTCATCAAAATCAACGTTAAATATATATCCAGATACTCCCTTTTATTTCTATTAATACTTTAGTCATCTCATTTTACCAAAAAAAAAGCTAATTTACCGCCACCTGCAAGCTTGTCCTCACCATTACGAGTTGGTAACCACGTTCTTTCGAATTCAGCTATCTTTTTCAACGTAACTCTTACATGATGATGACTCGATACTTCGGGTCGAAATGTTGTAGTTACTAAAATAAGAAGCTGCCTAATGTAAAAGTGGCTATCGTTTTATTTTAAGTTTAGATTTGTTGTTTCAATTATTCGTTATGCCCGGTTTTGTCAGCTGATTCCAGTTTTCTTTTTTGTTGTTGTTGTTGTTTTAATGCCACACACTAAAACTATAGAAATATAAACTTCGTCACAAGGGCAAATAAAGAGTATTAAAATAGATGGTTCAGGTTAAATAAAAAAACTTCACAAGAGGTGGCAGTGTTGTTAATATATTTCAAAGTTTCGGGCCTAAACCCTTCTGCGGTATATATTTAAAAACTGTTAAAATAAAGAAACATGGACATTCTCCATAACATTCATTGATTACTGTCAAATGATTCTACTCAAATATTTCGTTTAAGTTTGTTTGTTTCTAAGAATAAAGCTACACAATGGGCTATCTGTGCTGTGCCTACCAGGGGTATCAAAACCAGATTTTTTAGTGTTATAAGCCCTCGGACTTATAGAGCCACCGTATGTCATTTTGTTAAAGAGAATCATAAACCAGTTTCCTGAATACATTTTCCTTAGCAATTGAATCATTCGCTAATTATTTCTCAGTAATTTTTAAGCTAGCCCCCTTACTTACCTGTCCAGTTAGAACCCTGAAAATATTTATTTCTGCTCTCAGGAAGTATATAAAACAGCAATATAAAATCTCTGTGTGTGTATTTTATAACAAAGCCACATTGGGCTATCTGCTGTGTCCACCGAAGGGAATGGAACCGCTGGTTTTAGCGTTCTAAATCCTTAGACTTACCGCTGTCCCAGTATTACATGAAATGGTTCTTTTATTTCTTGTTTGTTTGTATGAAGTTAAGCACAAAGCTACACAATGGGCTATCTGTGTACTGCCCACCACGGGTATCTAAACCCGCTTTCTAGCATTCTTTAATTACAAACTATTATCTTGTCTGCCACATTCTAACAAACTTTATCAGAGATAGTTGTGTATTTAGATTTTAAAACTATTACATGAAACACCAATGCCGTAAAATAATATAATTATCAAACAGAGTAGAATTAGAAAAGAACAAAATTTTACATGTTTTTCGAAAACTATAAATGTATTATTTTTTTTGGCCCTACTGGAATATCTGATCAAGTTTTTACGTCTATATATCTTAGAAAATGTAATCTAAAATTTGTTTTTACCTGAAGCAAGTAATGGTGTAAAATATCAACTTTCATAAGCGTAGACATCAGATATTGGAAAAAACAAGTATGGTTAATAATTACGATAAAACTTATTCGTAACTTTTCCAACTTATATTGTTAAAACTAGGGATAAAAGTAAAATCGGTCTATAGTTGTTGTTGTTGTTGTTTTTTTTTGGGAGGGGTATTTGCGGAATACTCTTGTACATTTGAACAAATTTAGAAATGTTTATACAATTTAGATATTTTCCTTGTAATATACAATTTATAAGTAACTCGTACAACATTAGAGAAATTAGTTCTTTTATAAACTTAATAGAAGTACTTTCATATCCTTTGCCTTATTAACATTCAAATCTCTTATAATATCATTTATATCCTGAACAGAAATTAGGGTACAAAATGTTGATTTTTCATTTGAATTTTTCAAATAATGTCTAAAATATATATATTTATATTACGAACTTTATTAGCCATGTTAGGTCCAATGCTAACAAATAAATTATTAAACATATCTTACATTTCAGTACTATTGGTTAGTGTGTTAGTACTTATTAATCGGTTTTTTAATGATGTAGTATACTTACTTTTGATTTTAATAATGTTGTGTATAATCAGCTAAATATTTTCTTAATACTTGTGTTAATAGTTAGATTTTTTTTATAATACTTACATCGAACAGTTTCTTTGATGTTTGATAACTTACTAGAACATATTTAAACATGGTTTTATTCCATTCATTTCCATGTAAATAATAAATTCTATACATAGAACTTTTATTATATGTTGATTTTAGAATACCGGATGTAATCCAAGGCTTGCTTATTAATTTAATTCGTTTTTGTGATAATGCTTCAATGTAATATATGTAATATGTAATATTTTACTTTCAAGAATTTTACATACATCATAATATGCTGTATTTCAGCATCAGAATATTCTATACGTTGGTTAGGATGTCTATATATATATCACATCAACCATAATGTTCTTTCTACAGCCAGATGATTCTATTTATCTTCACAGATCTTTACAGCTATCTAGGTCAGTATATATATATACCAACACCACCAGCACTTGTAAGAAAATCATTATATAAATGTATAACTAGGAATGTCAATATTATAATATTAATCTCCATTAAGCTTAGTTTCAGAAATGACTATAAAGGTAAGTAAAACAGACACATTTGTGACAAATTATTCTATGTAATTTTTTGTCGTGCTATAAATTGAAAATAAGCATTAAACAGTGATGCAGACAAAATCTGAATATAATACGAAGAATTAAATTGTGGCGAAATGCAACAAGTTCTTCAAATACCTATAGAATGACAGGTTTCTTTTTTGTGAGTGGAAAACACTTAAATACACCAGTTCGAAAATCTGAATATGTTTAACCCTTTCCTTCCGTCTGTTTCCTATTATATTGTGTAAATACCTCGTCTATATACGGTACCTGTTTAAACTGGGTTCGTTCATCAGCAGCATTATTATTTTTAAGAAACTTTATACAATACCAATAAAAACGTTTGTTGGTAAACATATTGGTAAACTAATTTGGTAGGGTTGGGTTCCTGTAACACGAGTTTTCTACAATAAAGAGATATATTAACTTTTAACTGTTGTGTTTACGTAACTAAGGTTTTGTATGGCATAGTGATGAAAAAATTGCTAATGTTGGTTTCCCTTAACAAGAGTTTTTTACAATACAGTGGCATACCAACGTTAAAGTGTTATGTTTATGTAACACGGGTTTTGTATAACATAGTGATAAAATAACTTGGTTGCGTTGGGTTCCCATAACACGAGTTTTCTATAGTACAGTGGTACATATATTAACTTCAAAATGTTATATTTACGTAATATGGGTTTTTGTACAGTAAAGTGGAATGTTAATTTCATTATTTTTGGGCTTCCGTTACAGTAGTTTATCTAGAATTGTGGTATACTACTTTAATAGTGTTGTGTTCTCCTAAGGATATCTTCTGTAGAGTAAAGTAGTATACAAACTTGGTACTGTTATATTATCACAAAAGCAATTTCTGTACAGAAGAGTGGTTGTACTAACCTTGTAATACTATGTTTCCATAACACTAGATTTGTGCAGTAGAATGATATATAGACTGACAATAGTCTTGTGTTCCCATAACAACATTTTCTGTATTAACTTGGAAGTGTTGTATTCCCGTAACTTTTGTAAAGCAAAGTTGTATAATAACTTGGTGTCGTTGTATTACAGTAGTTTGTGTACAGTAAAGTGGTATACCATCTTGGTAGTGTTGTGTTTCCGTAACAATAATTTTTATACAGCAGAGCAGTATACTAAATTTGTAGTGTTCCCGTAACAGTAGCTTTTGTAACACAGAGTGGTATGCCATCTTGGTAATATTGTATTGTGTTCCCGTAACAGTAGCTTTTGTAACACAGAGTGGTATATCATCTTGGTAATATTGTATTCCCGTAATACTAGTTTTTGTACAGCAGAGTTGTATACTAACCTGATGTTGTTGCGTTTCCATAACAGTAGATTTTGCACAGCAGAGTGGTGTACCATCTTGGTAGTGTTGTGTTTCCATAACAGTAGTTTTTGTAAAGCAGAGTTGTATACTAGCGTGGCGGTGTTGTGTTCACGTAACAATATTTTTTTTTACAGTAGAGTGGTATACCATCTTGGTAGTGTTGTGTTCACGTAACAGTAGTTTCTGTAAAGCAACGTGGTATACTAACTTGGTGCTGTGTTCCCATTACAGTAGTTTTTCTACACCAGAGCGGTACACTAACTTCATTGTTTCCCGAAACAGTAGTTTTTCTACAGCAAAGTGGTATATCATCTTGGTAGTGTTCTGTTCCCATAATATTAGATTTTGTACAGCAGAGTGGTATACTAACTTGGTGCTGTGTTCCCATTACAGTAGTTTTTCTACACCAGAGCGGTACACTAACTTCATTGTTTCCCATAACAATAGTTTTTGTAGAGCAGCGTGGTATACTAACTTGGTGTTGTTGTGTCCCCCTAATAGTAGTTTATGTACAGCAGAGTGGTATACCATCTTGGTAGTGTTGTTTTCTCATGACAGTGGTTTTGTAAAGCAGACTTGTGTAATAATTTGGTGGTGTTGTATTCCCGTAACAATTGTTTTTGTACAGCAGAGTGGTATACCATCTTGGTAGTGTTGTGTTCCCATAACAGTAGTTTCTGTAAAGCAGAGTAGTATGTTAACTTGCTACAGTTGTGTTTCCATAACGGTAGTTTTTGTACAGCAGAGTGGTATACTAACTTGGTGGTGTTGTGTTCCTCTAACAGTAGTCTTTGTATACTAGATTGGTTGTGTTGTGTTTCCGTAACACGTGTTAACGAGTGTTATAGCTACAGTATAGTAGTATTTTAAATTTCTAATGCTTTGTTTCGGTTACACAAATTTGCAAATGATACTGTTATACTAATTTAGTAGCTCTGTGTTCTATTTCTTGCTTTGATCTAAGTGTACCTCTTTTCCACTATGATATAATTGAACATAGTTGTCCAAGAAAGTAATTGTTAATGATAGGCGTACATATTTCGCTTATAGTGCGTTTACGCTACGAACTGTCCAAGGTTTTATCATTTTTGAAACAGCTGGGATAGTTGAATATGAAGCGTGAAATTCAACAAAATCTAAGATTCCATTCAGAACGTTAACAATGTGTTCTTACTGTCTTCTCAATACCCAATAATTAACAATGTGTTCTTACTGTCTTCTCGGTGACAATACCCAATAATTAACAATGTGTTCTTACTGTCTTCTCAATACCCAATAATTAACAATGTGTTCTTACTGTCTTCTCAATACCCAATAATGTTTACCTGCGAGGTAAATCTTTGCTGTGGTTTTTTTCTATATCATTTAAATAGTCGTTTCTTGCTTTGTAAACCTTCGGGGTTCTTACACACTAAATGTAGTTTTAATTTGTCATATATAGGTTCAGATAAGTAGATCGCAAGAGAATATTTACAAGTTAATAAATTTATAAGTAAAATTAAAAATCAGGCGAAATACATGTTTTGTTATTTTCTTTACATTTTCACAACTAAAGCTTTATTGACATTGATCTTATCTTCTGGTTAAGAGCTGGTTTTTAAAGTTATGGCATTATTCCCTGGAACGAAGAATGACATGGAAGAAACTAAAGGTGAACGCAGGATCACTTTCGTTTAGACAGTTGGCGTTAATTTTACTGGTGTAGTAGGTTTTAGCGTTACAATATTATTTTATTCAACTGCAGAGTCATCTAGTGGTTGATGCAACATATCCCTGGTTGCACTTCGGGTACGTTAACTCATATATCACTAGCGAGGTTTCTCATAGGATGTTGTTGTCTTTAAAGTTGAAAACCATTTTAACTTAGACTTTATTTGAAATGCTCATTTTAACTAATTTTTGGTTAAATATTTGATAATTTTCTTGTTAATAATGTATGAAATAGCGCCTAAGTAGGGTATGACTAAAGTAACAGTTTTCTCAGGAATATCTAACATGAACTTTCAGATTTGAAAATGGACTTTTCTATTTAGGAATGAAAACGGAAAACAATTTATTCTAAATATTTGTTTAATGTTTTCTATTTCTGTCATGGTTTACTAGATAGTTTACCTTATATGTAGCCACGCTTCATCACATACTTATTTACCCTAACTTGTCCAATATTTGACATCGTAATAATTATTTTATAATTTATGTGGGCTTTAAGGATTCCTACATGAAAAATCTTCACAGATACATGTGATGTTGTGTCTATCAACAGGCTTTTACTCGGGAATAATTTCACCTTAGAATGTTAGAATATCTTACCATTAAGTTACAGAACTAGCTCTTAACCAGAAGTTGAGAGACTACCACTACATCTTCATCTGTGAAAATGTATGAAAAAAAGACAAAACATATATTTCGATCATTGAATTTGAGGAAGACTTAAAACTTAAAATTAACAAAGAAAAAGGCCCGGCATGGTCGGGTGGTTAGGGCGCTCGGGTCGCAATCTGCGGGTCGCGGGTTCGAATCCCCGTCCCACCAAACATGCTCGCTCTTTCAGCCGTGGGAGCGTTATAATGTGACGGTTAATTCCACTATTCGTTGGTAAAAGAATAGCCCAAGAGTTGGCGGTGGGTGGTGATGACTAGCTGCCTTCCTTCTAGTCTTACACTGCTAAATTAGGGACGGCTAGCGCAGATAGCCCTCGTGTAGCTTTGCACGAAATTCAAAAACAAACAAGAAGGAAAAAATAAAAAAGTGTTTTTCCTTTATCTTCTTTGTCATGCCTCGAGGAGCGTCCTGCAAGAACTACATGTTTTTTGTAATAAATGCATTACTTTGTAAAATTGAACATTGTTATTAAATTCAAATTATTTTTTTCTTCTTTTTCCTCTAGGTGATTCTTGTTCCAAAAGAACATCTGTGTCAACACTGAATCTTGTATCTCCGGTTCTTTTTCCATCAGCCTCAATGAAAACTCAATCTGTTTATATCTTACCTGCAGGTAATATCAGTGCAAAGATACGTACATCTTATAAAGTTCACATAAACGAAAAGAAAAAAGTGATTTTACTGTCGTACCTACGCAGTGGTAGCACATTCCTTGGGGAAATGTTCAACCAACATCCATCCGTATTTTATTACTTCGAACCTTTGTATCTTCTGGATCACCCAGGAGCTTATAGTGGTATCCAGCCCTTATTTCGTAGCAAAGTTCCGAAGGCATTGAAGTTACTCAACCGTATTTTGGATTGCAAGATATCTAAGAACAATGGATTGATTAATGATGACCTTGCTTTCAGAAGCAAGGCTTTAAGAGAAATATACGATACGCCTGCGTGTAACAGCACATTAACACGCTGTTTAGACAAGGCTTGCGAACAAAAGAATGTTTCTGTAATTAAGGTAATGCGTCTTTATTTGAACGATTTACAGCCGCTGATTGAAAGAAATGATCTCAAAGTGATCATCTTACAAAGAGATCCTCGTGCACTCTTATATTCACGACGTCGCAATAACCTCGGTGGTCGTTTAGAAATTGAAGATGACTTTCGATTACAAGCTAGAAGCTTATGTGCCCGGATGTTGCATGACGTTAAGATGGCTAAGAAGATTGCCTTTCTCACACAGAAAAATTTCTATAGGATTGTTCTTCAAGAGCACTTTGTCACAAACCCCCAAAGTATCATCAAAAGTATATTCAGGTTCTTAGAATTACCAATTACAGATAAACAAATAAAATCGCTTCTGGAAGTCTCTCACTTCCCATTCCAACAAGGAGAGGGAACTCTGTATAGATGGGATTGGAAAAAAGAAGTCCTGGCAAACGAAGTCGTCGCCATAGATAAAGTGTGTCATTATTTCTATGAAAACTCTTTTTACAAAGCAATAACAGATGGCAAAAACGTCAAAAATAAACACGATAAACGTAATTATTAATTTTAAGGTCTGTAGAGATTATAAGCAATACCATACACACACGAGCACACGCGCACACACACACATATATATACGTATATACATAACACCTTTAGACAATTAGTCCAAGAACAACAACAGAGTGATTGTTCCACAAATTAGAGAATTAACTTATAGTTGACACGAGTCTTTCAAAACATTCAATTGAGGAGGATGTGTTGTGTTTTCCTTCCTGCAGACGTTAAATGGGATTATATACATGTGCACACTGTTGGAGATAATGCACGAATAATTTAATATGTGTGTAGTAGATAACTGTTTTCACGAGAGACTCTTTATTTATATATAATATATATACGGTTGTTTTCATGAGACCCCTAATCTATGTATAATACATAAGTGTTTTCACGAGAGATTTCTACGCCATTTCCACCTCACATTCTGAGCTTCACAAGAGGCTTCTAGGCTATTCCAGCCTCGTATTTTTAAAGGTCAAGTTCACTAAAGCCTCCTACGTTAGTCGACTCATATTTTTAAAAGTCAGGTTCACTGGAGCCTCCTACATTAGTCGACTCGTATTTTTAAAGATCAGGTTCATTAGAGCCTCCTACGTTAGTCGACTCGTATTTTTAAAGGTCAGGTTCACTGGAACCTCCTACGTTAGTCGGTCGTCGTATTTTTAAAAGTCAGGTTCACTAAAGCCCCATACGCTAATCAACTCAAAATTTTAAAGGCCAGGTTCACTGGATCTTCTTACGTTAGTCCGAGTCGTATTTTTGTTGTTCAGGTTCATGAACGACGCTTACACCAGTTCCACTTTGTATGATGGGTTCACTGCAGATTCATACATCAGTATTCTTAAACGTCAGTTTGACTAAAGACTCCTACACCAACCCCACATCGTACGATTAATATTCAGCTTCATGGTAGAATCATGCAAACTGTTCCACACCGTATAGTTAATATTCAGGTTGACTGAATGACACTGATTGAAAATTACAACAAAGGTTAAGTAAACGTTCACCAAGCTATTGTTGACTGAAGTTGCTTTGTTCGCGTTCATAATGTTAATGTAAAAACTACAGTAAATGTTCATCGGACTATTGTTAACTGAAGTTGCTCTGGTAGCGTTCATAATGTTAATGTAAAGCTACAGTAAATGTTCATCGGACTATTGTTAACTGAAGTTGCTCTGGTAGCGTTCATAATGTTAATGTAAAGCTACAGTAAATGTTCATCAGACTATTGTTAACTCGTTTTGCTTCTGTGCTGCTGATGGACAGCAGTATGTCTTCGGATTTACAACACTTTAATCAGGGGATCGATTCCTTTTGAGTGACACAGCAGATGGCCCGATGTGGCTTTGCTTTAAAACACACACACACACACACACACTGTGCTGCTGATGGACAGCAGTAAATCTACGGATTTACAACACTATAATCAGGGGATCGATTCCTCTCGGGTGACACAGCAGATGGCCCGATGTGGCTTTGCTTTAAAACACACACACACACACTGTGCTGCTGAATGAAAACTACAGAGAAGCATCATTACGTGCGTTTTGCGGGCACATTGTTCAGTTAACTACCGTCATCATATATAAGTTGAAGTTCTAGTAAAAAAAAAAAAGAAAAAACTCATTTAACTTCCTGAAACAATGCTTATCATTTACTTTTAGGAAGCAATAAGTCTGTTTGTTAAACTTAACAAACTAAATCGATCAAGCCAGGGAATATAAAATACTGTTTGCAGCATTTTGTGTTTGTTTTTCAGCCAGAAACATGATTATTTTCGATCTCTAAGAACAGGATCACTAAGTAGTTACATTTGTGAATAAGAACTTTTGTGTTGATTGTTCAAAACCATATTATATGAGCATTGTTTGGTTAAAATGTTATATAACAACTATAAGATGCCGCTTTTATGTAATATACGTTCATGGAAGGACTTTTTCAATAGATTTTTTTTATTCATAGGCTGTTTTATTAAGATTTTCAAAGGTACTCGTGTATATAAGAGGGTTAAATAGATGTAGAAAATCAACTGAAGCTGTAAATAGTTGCTATATGCTTACTGCAAAGTGGTATGAGTTACGAAACTGGTTGAAATATGTTTATTTTGTGTCGCCCCCAGTAGCGGACTTACAAGG
The DNA here is from genome assembly GCF_000517525.1 of Limulus polyphemus. Lineage (NCBI taxonomy): Eukaryota > Metazoa > Arthropoda > Merostomata > Xiphosura > Limulidae > Limulus > Limulus polyphemus. The sequence goes on from NW_013668718.1 coordinate 121,427, forward strand.
CTAGAAACCGTATTTCGACACCGTGGTGGGCAGAGCACGGATAGCCCATTGTGTAGTTTTGTGTTTAACTTCAAACAAACAAATTTATTTTGTGTTTTTCTTCCTTCATGTCTGGTTTTCGCCCAACTTCTGCAACTAGAAATAAATCACAAAGAAACATATTTATGTAAAACATTTTCTAAGAATACGACTACAGAAAATGACTCTTATTCATTTGTAAGCATTTATAATTCTACTGCTGTATTGCATCTTTTATATGGTATGAGAACGGGATAATTGTTTATCCTGGCCTTAACTGTTATTGTTATGAATTAATTATATTTTTCTTGTAGTAACTATTTTCGGTGACCCAGCTAGATTTATTTATAAATTTCCTCAATGTTTTTAATGTTCGGTATAATTTTATATATATGTATAAATATAGTATAATCTCTACGCAATTTCATTATAATCATTTATTTTATATATATAACAGTTATCTAATTTATTAATATAAGGTCATACAAATTCTCAGAGATGTCAAATACGTGGACAATTTGGCAGGAAAGTTTTTAAGGTGTAATGAGTGTATTGTTTTTAATAAAGGTATTATATTAAGTATGTACTTTTACACAAGGTATCAAAAGACGCTCCTGCCTGATATTATGTACCGTAAACATACTAGTCATACTAAGAACTGTGAGGATTAAAAGTTATAGAAATTAGCCGTTTTTTTCTTGGCTTGTCTGTTTGTATAGAAATGTCGGCACACGCACGAAACAAAAGCTTCAAAATAAATCTTTAATATTGAAATAGAATACTAGTTCAACTGCATAACTATTGATAAAAGTTTTGCGTTAAAACTAGACTTTAACCACAAATCTTAGCTAGCTCTTAACGTATTCATGAAAACTTTGTATTAACCTATAACTATAACATATCACTAGATTTTGTCCTTCCGGTGAAATATCTTGCTTTAAAATTTAGCTACAGCCACAACCTATGACTATCTATCAACGTACCGATGAAAACTTTACGTTCAGACTTAGCTCTGACCGCAACCTCCTTATAGAGCTTAACGTATTGATGAAAGCTTTGCGTTAAAACTAATTTCTAACTGCAAACTTGGATTAGTGTTTATCATGCTGATGAAAGATTTGATCTGAAAACAGACTCTAGCCATAACTTATAACTAGATCTTAACGTACTGATGAAATATTTGCGTTGAAACTAATCTCTAACCACAACCTCTGAGAAGTTTCCTGATCCTTAAATGTCCATCCATACGTTGGATCTACCAAACCAAATAAACAATTAACCTACACATTGGTTCTACCAAACTCAATAAAGGCTTAGTCCATACAATGGATCTACAAAACTAAATAAAAAGAAATATAAAGGTTATTCTGTTATTGAATTCACTGGATTAGATCGGTTTTGGGTAATTCCAATTCTCATCAGTAAACCTGAACAAGAACAAATAAAAAAAGACAACCAGGTTTCTTATAGTAGTGATTTATGAATTATATATATGGTGTTTCAGACTGACTTTTTTTTCACCATAGTAAACCTATGTTTATTTGGATATATATAGAAAATATGAAGCATGAATGTTACTAATTCATTATTCTGGATTATTCAATCACTGATAACACTGTGGGGTGGCGAAATACGACCGAAGAGATGTAATTCTCTTTTATATTAGAAAATAATGTCCACACCACTTTCTGAACTCAGCAGAAAATAAATATTTTAGTATAGGAGTAATTAAATATATTTCATATACTTCTCTGACTTTAAGTACACAAACTGATGATTCAATGGAATGCTCAACTTCATTATCTAGCTTATTTGGTGGTTACATCTTCTAGTGCAGCTCATTTCAACTTATAATAACAACAGCTAACTTAAGTTCACGTCGGTTTTAATAATCGTCCTATGGAAGACTTGGAGATGTACAATGTGGAATGACTGTCTCGAGGAAAAGTTGGACGGATTCCAAAATTCAACGCTGAAATTCAGCGTTGTCGCGTTCTGTTCTCAAAGTCTTTGTGTGTGTGTGTGTGTGTGATTGTTAACTCCCTTTGTTGCTTCAACGCTGGCTCAACAAACTCAAGGGTCTGAAGGAGTACTGAGATGGAAAAATGCAACATGGCTGTTTATATGAGAGACGTGACACTTGTGATAGGTGGCTTACAGTTTACTGTACATGTGCAAGCAGCAACGTTCTTCTTTTAAAATAAGAAAAAATAGAAACAATTATGAAAATCCAATTACGCCTGAGGAAGAGCAGTTGCTCAAAACGTTGCTAGACAAAATAAATTTTTTCAGTGTTGTGTTTTACAATATTTTATTTTGTTTATCTCTCATCATTGTGTGAATTACATTTTTTTTTTTGCCTAACGCTCGTCTTGAAAATACCAACAAATTAAAAAACAAAAACGTTCCCGATCTACAGTCAGTGTTAAACCAACTGTGACGTCATGATAGTTCCAACGATGATTAGTATCGTTGAATTTTGGAATACGCTCATAATAAAAGACAAACTGTTGAAGCCATTTTTATGCTAAGCTTTAACTGAATTATATGACCATTGGTTACTTATCTAAGTGCGCCGCGCCCTTTACACATAACATGCACTCGTGTAGGAGTCTCCCCCTAGGAATAATTTTCAAACAAAAAGTAAGACCACAATAAAAACAAAATAACGGAATGTAAGAAAAGAAAAACTTTCAAAAGCTGGCAAATAAAAAAAAACTGTATAATCGTGGAGTTTCCTTGGGGAGGGGCTTAGCCCCTGGTCTCACTTCTGTAAGAGGTGTCAGAATACTACACCCACCCAACCCGTACGTAGGTTCATTCAGTCCGTGCCGATGCCCTTGCTCTCTATAGATAACCGTTTGACATAAATAATGGTACATTTATGGGGGTTATTTTATATTAGACTATTAAGAATATATAAACAAACGAATAAATAAGTAAGTGAATGAACTGATGGATGAATAAACGATTAAATATTGACAGAGGATGTAATTTTGTATGTATGTTTTGTTATTTATTGATTGAGTGATTCATTTATCCTTACATTTATTTATGCTTTCATTCAACTATTTACTTCCACATTTCTCCTATGCTTTTCGAATGACCCTTGGTGGCTCACCGATTAGTCTGAGGGCTTATTACACTTAAAATCTTGTTTCGATACCCTCAGAAGGCAGAGAACAGATAACCCATTATATAGCTTTGCAACAAACAAAAGGCTTTTTATATTTCGATGCTTCAGTGATGTTTGTGTCAATCATGGATGGTGAGCCGTATCACTTAGAAACACCACGACATCAGTTAATCCACCACATATTGGCAATCGACTGTTATTGAATGAATGGATGTGAGTCCAGTGGCGTAGTGAGGGGGTACAGGGAGACATTTGCCCCCAGACGGCGGGTTCGGGAGGGGGGAATTAACAACCAGTTTACCCAGAATTGAGCTGTTGCCATAAGACTAAGGCTCATTAAAATGTTTTTGCTACCCTGGACAACAGATATTAGTAAATCATCAGAAATACCATGCCTAGGGAAATCCCTTGGTTTTCAGTTGACAACAAATATTAGTAAATCATCAGAAATACCATGCCTAGGGAAATCCCTTGGTTTTCAGGTGACAACAGATATTAGTAAATCATCAGAAATACCAAGCCTAGGGAAATCCCTTGGTTTTCAGGTGACAACAGATATTAGTAAATCATCAGAAATACCAAGCCTAGGGAAATCCCTTGGTTTTCAGGTGAAAACAGATATTAGTAAATCATCAGAAATACCATGCCTAGGGAAATCCCTTGGTTTTCAGGTGACAACAGATATTAGTAAATCATCAGAAATACCAAGCCTAGGGAAATCCCTTGGTTTTCAGTGTTAGATTGATTACACTGATATCACATAACTGATAAAAAACAAAATTAACAAGTTTGTGAACACCTGAGTTTGGATTTGTTTTTCGGGTGGGGCAAATTTTGTTTTGCTTCCAAGCACCAGAAACCATCACTAATAATGCATAATGTATTGGCTCAAAGCGTTAGGGCACTATAGATAGACGTCCACATTCTACTCCTATTGGCCGATGTGTGCTAGTCGGGCGCCATTTTGCAGCGGTCAGTGCTCTTAGTCACGACGTAGCTCTATACATAAATATAACAAAGTAAATGTATAACAGGAGGATGTTCAGATCAAAATTAACTTTCACAACTTAACTCAGACTTGTACTATGGACATAGCACGCTATAATGGGTATGGTTTGTGTATTGTCTAACTATAAAATGATTTAAGATAATAATAATAAAGTTGATAACATTCTTATGTGCCGTAGCATGTAAAACATTGGTTTATTCAATATACCAAATATATAAAGAGGATGTTGTTAAGAAAAAAAAAGTACTGTACTCTTAGAATTGTATACATTGCCAGAGGTGTTGTAACATCACTCTGAAAATAAACTGAACATATTTAGAATATAAAGAGTACGGTTTTTTCTGCTTTCATATATGTGCTCAACATTGTGATGCCAATGTATTTCTGCATCTCTTTTTGGTTTACATTCTTACGACTTCTTTTTATAAATATTATTAATATAAACATTTGGTATATGTGCGAGGCCATGCTATTCGTGAGGAAACAAAGCCGGAATTATTTTATGTAGGATTACATAAAATAGTCAAAAGTCAATAGTTTCATACTGTGGTACGGGAATTGTGACTTGTCAGTACGTTGACGGATTTATTGAACTGATGTTCCTAGTCTGAGTTAAATATGCATCTTATTAGTATCAGACAGAGCCAGTTTCCAAAGAAATATATAGCAACGATTATGGTTTAAGACGGAAACTTGTGTTTATGGGTTCCCTAACTAAGGCATGTCATACTGTTTATTTAGTGTTTCTTTCATTAATAATATTGGTACATTACTCATTATATCGGATATAATTAAGGTTATTTGGTTTTGATTTTTCGTTAATTATAAAGACTGATTTGTCTTGTTTCTAAGCAGTCGTAACTTGCGAAAATAGTTGTTGAAAAGTAGCAAGAATGCTTGGAGTTAAATTATTGAAAATATATGAATAACGACAACAATTAAAGAAGAAGAAAAAAATAACAAAACTAGTTCTATTTTAAGATTTACGTTTTCCTTTAAATATTAAATATAGAATCAATTCAAAAAATAATCTATACTTATCTCTTAGTTTCCCTGACTTGGAAACTTTTTGAATTCTTTATTTTACATAATCTACATAGGACTCTACCGCTAGATTAATAGGATGAACTCTTAAAATGATTTATACCAATACTTCATATTCTAGTAAGTTAAGCTCAGGTATTTTTTTGTTTTTGTTTTTTTGTAGAGGGTAACTCGTTCTAAAACATTTAGGACTAACTTAATTCTCCTAAACTGGCCAAACTTCTGAGTTATTACTAGGTTTACGGCCGAAAATATCGTTACAGCGAGGGTGCCTAAATGTTGAAGCAATGCATTCTAATCTTTATAAGTAGATACGTAAGAAAAGTGTTTACCTGAAAGGTTCAAAAGTAGATGGGAAGGAGAAATTTTGGTGCCACGAAAATAGAGATTTATTGCAGAGTTTCTGAAACAACAATGTATACTAGGCTAAATCCCTCAACTTTAAAGAGTTTTAATATATGCTTCCAATGAAAAGAATGACATTTTCTGGATGTAGAAGTACTTGCCAACAAGGGGAGAGCTTAAGAGCAGAGAGAGACTGTTGGGAGATATGTTAAGTCTAAAGTCTAAAAGAAGTCTTCTCCTAGACATAGGACTTTTTCTAATGCGACGAGAAAGTGGCAGAGTCCTAGTCAGACTTGGTCACTAGTTTCAGAAAAACGCAGCTGACAACTAGCACCAAAGCAATTAACGGTCAGCCCATTTCTGTTAGGTATGAGTGGACCTTGGTATGTGCCAATAAGAATAGAAGGTCAAGATGTTGAGTTCCTGGTAGACTTACGAGTGGCGAGAAACCTACTAGACTTTGCAATCTTTCAAGGTCTCTGAGTGAGACCATCATTATGGCCAGTGAATAATGACCTAGTTCTGGCAAATGTCGATACATTAAGCATCAAAGGAAAAATGAATATCTGACTCAGTCTAGGGGGTGTTACCCACAGAATGAAAGCATTCATCTTTGATCTCTTCGAGATAGATGTACTGCAGGGTTTATCAGTCACTTTTTCAATGGGTGAGCTGATATTCCATGAGAGTGTCTTCTAGATCCACCCAAGGAACAACGGACTTCATAAGAGTGTATGTAACAAAGGGAATAATAGTACATCTAATACATCAGTGCTGTGTAATGCAATTATGGAATCCATGCATGAAATAAACTGTTTCATATCCAAAAAACAGTCAGTATTAGCTTGGGCAGTTATCCACCCAACAAGGAATGAAGGTATAGTGCTGCTTTGTAATTACAGATGATCAGGTATCCAACTAGTCACTGTATGGTCATAGGTACAGTAAATGAAGTGGAAATGACCGATGCTAAGGGTAACAATAGGGTTGTGTCCATCACACCATGACCAAAGGCAAATATTAGGCTACTGACACACCTGAGGGTGATGTTTGATAATTATGCTGACAATCTAGACCCAGTGTAGTAACATGTTTGGTGAATACAAAAATGTGTTTGTGTGATCAGGTGGCTTATTAGGTAGAACAATGGTAACTCAGCACCATATAAACACAGGTGGTGCATGTTCAATAAAGCAACCACCATGCTGATTTACTTGGAACACTAGGGAGGTCACTTTTGATAAAACAAAAAGTCTTTATGATGTTAATGCTAATAAGACTGGAGTTCTTCGAGGTGAAATGTACTTGTGTTGAACACTATAAAGTCGCCTTCTATTGGACTTAGGAATTGATGAATAGTTGCTTTTCCCAGAGATAACTTTCCATTGACCAACTCATTTAAGCTGCTACTTAGAGCTGTTTGAAGCTAATACTCCTTACTTAAAATGAAATGTCAAAATTACCCATAGCATCTAGCATAACTCACTTAACTGGTCATTCTCATTCAACATATGGAAGACTGTAACATATAGATTATTCTGTCACTGACCCTCTTGCACAGCATGTGGCATTAGAGCAACCTTCCTATGGATAGAGCAGATATTATCTCTAGAAAGGAACAAAGATAGCTAGAACCATGTAACTTAATTGTTTTCTAGACCACATGTTTATGCAAAAACTGCATAGACTCAAAATATACGAACAATTGTGAAAAATTCTTCAACAGAATAAAAAGTTTATACTTAGTATGCCTGCATACCAAACTTTTCATTTTCTTCTGTTGAAGACATGTCTTCGAGGCGACATGCCAATTTAGTTTTAGAACCAGTTAACTTTACACTGGCAACATGGTCAAGAAACAAGTCAACTTTCTATCATCCTCGTAAACGTTTGCATGAAAAAATGGATGATATAACTCTTAAACAAATAATTGAAATTTACACAAACCAAAAATAACGAATCCTTTAAATTAGTTAAAATGTAGCATTACACACTATGAACTAATTAAAAAACTCTAGGAAATACATTAACTGAAAAATTAAACACTTTTGTATACAAAATGATACAAATACACAAGGAAAACCCTTTATAGATTAATAATATATAACACATAAAAAGGCCTTTAGAGAAATAATACAAAAATACCCTTAAACAAAGAAAAATAAATCATTTAACAAAGAAATATACACACATGTGCAAAATTACCTTTAACAGAGAAAATTACATGTACAAAAGCAATTCTTAAACAAAGATTACCTACCCCCTTTAAGAGAGATAGCCTAACGCATTACACAGAAATGATAATAAAATAAAATATAAGAAAAATTAAACTGGCAAAAAATTATAAAAATAAAACCAATCTTAAACAAAGATCATCTACATTTGAGGGAATAGTAAAACAAATAACACATAAAAGATACTAAGTACTCTGAGAATCCCTTAACAAAGAAAAAAATACTGCCTATGCACAAAATTGATTTTCTTGTCAACATGCCGCCCAGTGGCACAGCGGTATGTCTTCGGACTTACAATGCTAGAAACCCCGTGGTGGGCAGAGCACAGATAGCCCATTGTGTAGCTTTGTGCTTAACTTCAAAGAAACAAGAAACAAACAACCTGGTCAACATGAACTAAAACACATTAAAATACCTTTTGCTTAATCACACATAAAATGCATTGCAGTGCAACAGAAAGTAATCAACCTGATAAAGTTTTTACATCAAAGCCTTGTTATATAGAAAATGAAACACAAAAAAAATGCTAAACAAAATTTTTCAAACAATGATATATGGAAAAAACTACAGTAAAATCAAAACATTGGTGTTAATCATTCTCGTTAAAACAAAATACATCATATTTAAATTTCATACAAGGATATAAAAAAGAACGTAATGAAGACAAAATATTAAAAAGAGGCACTTTAGATTAAGCGAATATTTTTTTTAATTTACAACTTACTCAGAGCATGCATAATGTTCTACTTCTCCTCACCCGCCAACAGATTATCCATGGCACTGTGACTGTTTTCAGGTTCTCCCTGGCTTTTGTTAGGACTTTATTTGCATCTTCTGGGTTGAGCCACAAGCAGAAAACTTCTACATTGAACATGGACAGATTTATTACCCTTTGCCACAGCCAATCCTCCTCTCTGTTGTAAATAATCCAAGCTTCATTACATTCAGTGGAAATCTATTGACAGTGTCTTTTTAACACTGGAATCTGCTTTAGTGTGGAATGTGTTAGCACCTTGGGTGGTTTCATTGGGAACTCCACCATTGACAATCTCTGGGGCTGTTCCCAGGATCTCTTAGCTGGTGGTGCCTTAGAAGCTATGACATATATATATCCATCACTTTGTCTGGACAATCAACATTTCTGCCATAAGTGTTAAGACTTTTTTTATTCACTTTATATGCCTGGCATGGTGGTGGTGAAGGAGACGACCCACGAGCCACTGGCTCATCTGCATCACCATTGCGGATGTGTTAATGATCACAGTGGAACCATTGGACCATTTAATTTTCATTTGGATCATACTAATGATGAGATTCGCCCATGGCTGTGCTTCAGTCTGAATCATTGAATTGTCTGCTCCTGAGTCCATTTGTTCAAGCAGTTACCTGCCTATAACACTTCAAGAAATGGTTCAGATCTTTTTTAACCACTCCATTGAATATAGCAACAAGATCTCTTTGGCTTTACTCAAAGGGACCTGGGGTGCTGACCAATGTCCTGCTGTGATGTCTACAGTGTCATAGGTACAGAGAAGTAGCTGTACTATGGGAACTCCAACAGTTGGATGAGTAGATTGTCCCTGGTCCAGGGTGGCAGAGAGATGAATTGATCTTGTAATTCATCTTGCAGCTCTGTGCAACCACAGGTTTCATTGCAGCCCATGGTCATCCTAGCTCATAGCGGCACTCTACTGTCCCATGGTTCACAGTGTTCGCCCTTGGATGTCTGCTGTTTCACCTGCTGGAGTAACACCTCTGACTGGTTGAGCTTGTTTGCCAGTGGCATATCCAGTCGTTCTTGGTTGGTCTAGTCTAGAGATGGGGCTGTGTTGCCCTAGCTGGTTGAGACCTCCTCACATGGTCTCATACTCACCAGGTGCCATTCCACCTTGTTCACCCTCAGTTGTTCAATGCCTCCCTTGTACCAAAATCATTTCTTAAGGGCAATGTTTGATTTGCCATTCTGAGTACACCAAACATTGGCCAACTTTCCTGAGTGTGCATTTGCAGAGAGATTGATGTCAGGGACCTTTGCAGCATCAGATAAAATCCTGGGTCCAAGAGAAAATTTCTCCTGAATTCTCTCAAGCAACCATCATTATTCAGAAGCAATATCTCCTTCTCGGTCGTGAATACTTCAACTTAGAGAAAATGTCATTGTTTCAGTTATGTGTGTTGCTGTAAATATTTAAAAGCGTAAAATAAGGGCAACATGCACATTAGCGAAAACAGAAACTATGCGATAATCTTTTGTTTTCACACCGGACTTTTTCCTTCTTACCTAATCTATGGCATCTCCATATTTAAATCTAATGCTCTCACTCAATGGTAAACTGCGGATTTACCCATAGTAACTAGAACTACACACATGATTGGTCATTGCCATTCGACATAGGGGATATGGTAATAATAATACTGCCATCGTCTAATTTGTCCTCCAGTGGCACAGCGGTATGTCTCCGGACTTACAACGTGGTGGGCAGAGCACAGATAGCCCATTGTGTAGCTTTGTACTTAAACTACAAACAAACAAATCGTCTAATTTTTGTAACTTTTGCAGCATTACAACAATATTCGCTCCAATGTGGTCAGGGGATCATAGTCCGTGAACTCCTATCAGGAGGTCTTTGGAAAAGGTTCATGATTACTGAAATAAAAGTTTCTAGAACCCAGAGCAAACCCGACACTTAAGACCTTAAACATTCAGCCACATAAGCACAAAGCATATGTATAAATTAAGTGGAAAAGTCCAAAACATACATCATATGGCTTTTGAGTTCAAGTGGAAGTTTTCGTACTTTAAGAACTAATGACCTCTACTTGTCGAAGCTTTTCGTACTTTAAGAACTAATGACCTCTACTTGTCGAAGCTTTTCGTACTTTAAGAACTAATGACCTCTACTTGTCGAAGCTTTCTTGCGAGGAAACATTAAAGTCGGAGTTTTAAAAAAAATCCACTATTAAAGGTTTGGATTCAGAGAAGTGCAAAGCAATTAGTTTTCTGCTGCCATTTGCTAATTTCGTACCTGTAGGAGATGGAATTCTCATCACTTACAGCCCTGAAGTAGAAATATAGAAGCAGAATAATGGCTGAATCTTACCTGAGGCTAAAGCTGACGAAGGATATTTGATGAATTTTGCGCAAAGCTACATGAGGGCTACGTGTGCTAGCCGTCCCTAATTTTGAGGCGATAGACTGGAGCAGCATCTCGTGGTCTACTCCAATCGAACAGTGGGATTTGCCCGTCATTATAAAGAACCACGGCCCCATTGTGCGGGGCAAGATTTTTTTTCTTTATTTTTCAGGGCGTGAACCAAAGAACTTCTGGCGTGTTAACCATTAGACGAACATTACAAAACTTTGCTTTATTTTTTCAGGGCTTAAACTAAGGAACTTCTGGCGTGTTAACCATTAGACGAACATTACAGAACTTTGCTCAGAGAACAGGTTTAATATCAACATTATAGTGTATTTTATGCGGTTATTTTGTTTTGTTAAATGATACTCATACTAAAACCACAGCTCCAAAGGATGAGAAGCAGTTAGAAGGAAGTCAACTTATCGATTTTTTGTGTCGCGTGTTATGCAAAAATTGCGTAGTATCAGACCAAAATAAAAATTTTGAAAATAATTGTATTAAAATGAATATGAAGAACACACATTTTCTGCAATCTTTAAGAACATTTACAATACAGAGATGAAAAACATACGTCTCCTAGGCGACACCAATATTTTCCTTCTAACAACAACAGTCTACACTTTCATTACGAGCCATTTTGATGTTATATTCCCTTGTCAATTTATCTTCCATACAGCAGTAAAATAGATAAAACAGAACTCTTTAGAAATCAATTTTCTTTCCATGTTAATATCAACATTGTTAGATTATTATATCCATAAATTTCATATTGGAAATACCTAGAAACTGAGGAAGTCGATTCTGTCTGTGAGCGTATATTAGAAAAGAAACATTTCTATCATTGTAGATTAAATCCTAATTCAAGTTTCTTTTTTCTAATAAAAAGAAACTCGTGTAGGAAAATGATTGAATACCATTTTGGGCCCAGCATGGCCAGGTGGTTACGGCGCTTGACTCGCAATCTGAGGGTCGCGTGTTCGAATCCCCGTCACACCAGACATGCTCGCCCTTTCAGCCGTGGGGGCGTTATAAATGTGACGGTCAATCCCACTATTCGTTGGTAAAAGAGTAGCCCAAGAGTTGGCGGTGGGTGGTGATGACTAGCTGCCTTCCCTCTAGTCTTACACTGTTAAATTAGGGACGGCTAGTGCAGTAGCCCTCGTGTAGCTTTTCGCGAAATTCAAAACAAACCAAACACCATTCTGAACACACATCCAATTTATGAATTGAAAAATATTTTCCCACCTCCCTGTAGTTAGTTAAATGTAGTTTTAGTAGCAGTGTTCTGTACCTGATAGGAACCTCAAGCGACGTATGAGCTAAACGACCACACCAAAGGCCTCTAGGTGTAGGCAGAGCTATCCCTAATTTGAAATTTATAGCTAGGAGGAAGACAAAGTTAGCAGCGCTAGTCCCTTATACACTGACTGCGAGGTTTGTAACGTCCACACAATTGAAAGTGGGGAGCGTGTTTTGCATCATATCACGGTTCGAACCTTGGACATCCTGTTCCGCAATTCCAGCATACACGCAAATCATCAAGTCACGCTTGTCCATAAACGTGATTTTTTTACTCGAGTTGATTCTGAAAAACAATATATAGAAAGGTCCATTTCATCTGTTGCCAAATATATATATATAACTGGGGGCTACTAAGTAAGGTGCATACCTCCGCCACGCAATGTTGATCATATTCGGCCCTCAAAAAATATGAACGTGTGTTCGTATGTCCATCGTTTTCAACGAACACGAACCATTTTTGGCAGGAAAATGACGAATAATAATCTACATATGTCTACCAAGTTTCATCAAAATCCGATCGTTTTTGACTGAGGTATAGAGCAAAAATAGTGTGAAAAATCGGTCCCCATGTTAACAGATAGGGATTTTTTTGGATTTTCATGACCTTGATCCTCCAAATATTAATCACCTATAATTGGGTCATATTCCAAATATATATATCAACTTTCGTCTCAATCCATTCAGCCATTTTCGAGAAATCTTGCTGACAAACACAAACACACGCACAAGGGTGAAAACATAGGGTGGCGGAGGTAACAAATAATTAATCTTTTGAAAAAAAGCAAAAAAAAAACGTATTTACGAATAATAGTTTACGAGAAATTTTCTAAAGTAAAAATATGTTTATACGTATCAAGGTGTAAAACATAATCATACATGTAAGACTAGTTTAGTATTGGCCGTCCCTAATAACGAATGACGTCAATCAAAGTAATCACGACGTTTACATTACTAACATCTCAGAGGCTTTATTCTTCTTTTTTAACACCGTTTCTCAGTGTTAATTATGAAGCTCAGTTTTGGTCATTAAAGACTTAGGAAAACGGTCACGCCTCATAATTACAGAAATGTCAGGAGAATAACAAAAAACACTGTTATGGTATTTATACAAAGTGGCAATTGAGCTAGTGCGATAAAAGTACTAATGACTACGCGTACGCAATATTAATTTTTCAATATATATGTGTATATATACATACACGTAGTTTGAAATATCGCTTTTCTGTATTTCCCCGCAAAAGGATATACTGTAATAAAAGTATACGTTTTAATTGCTACTTCTATAAAGGAGATTTATAACTTAGAAATTACTTATTTTTTTATGTTTGTTGAGTAAAATTGATTTTTAAGCAGTAAAGAAAGAATGGTTAGAACAAAGAAATTACTGAAATATTCTACAGTAATAATTTATTAACCTCAAGCATTTCGCACAAAAGGAAGAAAAAAATTTAACATCCTAAAAATGCAAACAACTAGTGTGATCAATAATGCATATACATAACCTTGTCCAAAATATCCTGTCGCCCCTTGAACATGAGGCTAAACATGCTCTTTAAGAGTGTAAATTTCGACACACAAGATAGGTAGACCAGTATTGGAAAAGTGTATGCAAAATCTCAAACATCTGAAATTTGAAAAAGGAGAGATTATAAGTATTCAGAATTTGAAAAAAAATCAATACTTGAAACAGTCGCAATACTCGGTCACACGCAAGGTATAGTGTGCATGAAACGTTCAGGTTGGTGGAAAGTGCTTTCTGAACTTAATATTCAGGTTGGTATTGCTTTAAAAGTACCGGAAATCGTCCTGCAACCAATTTAGTGACTTTGCTACATCTACATGTGAACGGGCCCCAACTGAGCAGTCTGTGTAGCGTGATTTCCACGTATATGGACACTTTGAAAAAACTGCATTATACACATGGTACATTACCATCCAGAATGTTCGGCACCATTTTGCCGAGTGTAACGATTGATCGCGAATTTTGTGGAGTAGTGAGAACTACTGCAAGTAGTTTAAAAGTAATGGTCAAATATGGGGTCGGGAGCAGAATTGCGAATATATGGATCTTGACTGTGTCGTGTAAACCATAAAGGATCGTGATCGACATTATACAGTATGGGTTAGATTCTCCATAAAACACATCTCTAAAGTGTCCGAACTTCTGAATTCCCATGTCTACAAAGATATTTCGAACGAACACGTGTTGGAAAAACACACTCAAAGCCCCCAAATTAACTCCATAGAAAATCATCTTTCAAGCTTTAGAAACAAAAATGAAAATTAATTACACCAGAAATTTGAAACTTAGTTGAGAACATGCCTCAGAACAGCAACTATTCATGCTAAGGGTGGTGCTACAGTACATTCAAAAGATATCACTAGGACCCCCCCTATACTGATCACATGACAGTACTTTTGGCAAGGCAATTTATTTTTACGTACTAAAAAATGTGAATTACGTATCATAATACACTAAACTGCGAACCTGGAGTTGCTGCCCAATAGTCTCCTGATGTGTCTATATTTATTTGTTCACCAGAACGACATCTGATACACAAGGGGCTAAACAAAGAGGTCAGAAGCCTCTATGGCTTGGGTATAAATATTCCTAACTATAAAATGCGGACCAGAGGAAAGGTAAACTTTTGGAAGCACCAACCACCTGAAGTGGATACTCTTAATCGAATAGCATAATTGATTGTTACTCTTATAACGAGCCCACAGCTGAAAGTGTGGAACATTTTAACAGTACCCCGTGCCGGCATCAAGATTCTCAGATAACTAAACCGATATATTATGTCCAGAAAATGTTGATAACAACATCTTAATGTCGAAAACTGGAGTTTTCAGAATATTTTATTCACTTTAAAAGTGGGTATGTTGACCTCAAATATCCAACATAGACTACAACTTCATTCTTCATTGTGTGTTTGGGAAATGCCTCCTCGTTTTCTAACTCGGGTGTTCCTCACCAGATCCAGTGTATCTGGTAAATGATAGAGACGTAAAATATATTCCTAAAGCTCGTACTGGGTGTGTCCTAGAGAGAGATTATATATATGGAGAAAATGTTGGTTAATCCTTTCTTTTGTTGGTATTTTGTTCAAGGTAGACAGTGATGATATGTATACTTTGGAGAAGAACATTACTGACAAAGGGCGTAACGCTGTCAAATTTTTACCGACTTCAAATGAACGTGTACATGGTTATAAAGTTGCATAAGAACACTTACTTAAGTGGCATATCAGTGGTAGAAATCCATACTTAATCAGATTACATCACAAAACTTGTCTTGCACTGCCCTAAATCTTATTGATCACAATTTTTTAATATCTTTGGCTTTGTTCTTCCTACAAATGTTCTGAACAAAAGGTAAACAAGATTAAATCGCTAAACAATGTCAATTTTTATGCCAATCCTGGTTTGAATGTGACAGTACAACGATTTTTATTGAAAGTACAGAAGATAACGGTGAAAACAAACTTTATTTCTCAATAAAACATTTTCCATATTTACACGTAATATATCAAACGTGATTGGCTAACAGTGTCATTAGCAAACACAACTTCGAACAGAGTTCGAAACCATCTACCAAATATTTTATTTCTTTAAATTTTATTATGTATATTTCGTACAATGGCAATGGACTACAATCTGGTATATTTAAGTATTGGCTAATCATACACCGCCCACTTAGGTCAAACACGAAAATAATTATAATCCGCTTAAAATTGTACACAACACCCCAAAACCAGTAGAATATGAATAGTAAATATATCTAAAAATATAATACAAAACTTAATTCTAAGAACTTATGAGTAAAAGTAAAATAAAACGTATAACAATACGTCAAACACACCTTATCTGCTATATCCAGTGTCAATGAGGCCTATTATCATATATCGTCAGGCCGGTTGAGATACGACTCACACAATAGTAGTTGAGACGGTATTTATGTTATCAAATTACGCGAACGACTGTTAACGGTTGGTAAAGTGCAATTTTTAATTATTTTATACGAGCCGTTTACAAATCAAGATTAGTAACACCATTATTATTTATTTAAACCAACATAAAGTTGATATTTCTTTCTCCACAGTAAACACCAAGTTGGCAATTGTAACTTTAACATTCAATTACATTAATCATCACTAAAATGTCTACAAAACTGTTAATTTTGACTTCAAACTTGTTGTTTCAGCCGAATCCAAAAAGTCAGTATAAGTACAAATGTGTATTAATGTTGAATACTACTCAAAAGGTTGAACTTTGCGTTTACAAAGTTTTTTAATTAAAGCGAAAGATTATTATACAAATCAGAGAAATCTATAAGTTCATGAGACTTGCAATATCCTTTGCGATGTTTATTAAACATTTTCTAGTTACCGACAGTTCCCGAGTCCAGATTAAAATGAGTCTATACGACAGGACCGAAATAAGTACTTAAACTGGGCTAATAATGAAGCCATGTACCTAGGAGATGAAAACACTGTACCGAAACCGATCCCAAGATTACGCTATTGACAAAAACACTGCAGTCCTTCGAGTCAAGGAACACTAATGTTATTCATTTAGGAGACAAACATCATATCATTGAGTTATGTTTGGATCCAGGTAACAATGAAAGTAACAGTCTGAAAAACAATAAGACACTGACTTCAGCTCATACACAAAACTACTCAAGTCCAGAGTCTAGAAGACAGCAACACAATATCGACGAACAGCACCCCAATAAGAAGCACTCCGCCATCCTATCGTTTTCTCTGGGTTTTTCTTCAGTCAAAATTCTGCACACACACACAAACAAAAAAAAAGAATATACAAGTCGTGCAAAGTAACACAAAACATACACCGAACAATTGCATTATTTATATTATAAGTTGCGTTTGTTTTCAATGAAATTTTAAAAACAAAGCTTAATTATAAATACAAAGTAAAATCATTTCAATAAATTTGTTCAACAGCACACGCTTGCACTTAATTATACTTACGCTCCTTCTACATATTTATAAAATATTTACAAAAATAATCGCTGTGTTCTGTAAAGAAATCAATCTATACTCTTTAAATTGCCCCCCAGTGGCACAGCGGTATGTCTGCGGACTTACAACGCTAGAAACCGGGTTTCGATACCCGTAGCGGGTAGAGCACAGATAGCCTATTGTGTGGCTTTGTGCTTAATTACAAACAAATATTTAAATTGAAATTTAGTTATCCCTGCCATCTACTGAGCGTGTTACGTACTAGTTTTTCTTATCCGTCAGTGCGACAATAAAGGAAATGGGGAATCAATTAACTACTTCTCAAATACTGCTGAGACAGTTACCAGCTGATGACAATTCTATGAAAAAAAGTTTTACTACACTAATTGTAAAATGCACAACTAAGACAAAAGAATGGAAGAAATAAATGAACTCTTACGAGGATTTGTTTGTTCAGTTTCGCGTAAAGCTACCCTAAAGTTATCTGCGTTAGCTGGCCCTAATTTTGAAGTGATAGAATAGAGGAAAGGCAGCTGCTAGTCAACACTACCCTCGTGGGCTACTCTAATCGATTAGTGGGATTTGGCCGTCTCTCATATAACACCCACGGCCCAAAGTGCGGATCCACAGACTGACACTAATTACTAAGCCACGCTTGGCCCGTTAACGAGGAAGTAAACACAAGAAGAAATTTTAAAAAGTTCTAGAACATAGTGGAATTTCAGTTTCATACAAAATACACTAACAACTGGTTAAAAAACTCAATAGAACGTCTGCACATGTAATTTTTGCTTTGAACAAATTATATTAACAGCTAGTATAAAGAAAATAAAAAAGAACGTATGAAAAGTTGATGTAAATTAAATCACAGTTTCAAACAAGTAGAACGTTTACATGTGTGAAACGCCATCTTCAGATGAATCATGAAAGTAAAAATAAATCCAGGAAGACTTTAATGTTAAAAAATAAAATCTTATTGTCGTTTCTCAAACTGACTAATTAATAGGCCAACACGAGAGGATGAGTTATTTGCAAACTCTTTGAGTTCAAGTATAACGAGTATTTACTTGGTGTATAGTTAAAGAACATGTTTTTCGACACTTAGCCTGGGTAGCTCGCATATCGCAATCTACGGTCGTGGAATCGAACCCCGCCACGTCCGCTCGCCCTTTCAACCGTGGGGCCTTATAATGTGATGGTCAATCGCATTATACGTTGGTAGAGAGTAGCCCAAGAGTTGACGGCGGCTGTTGTTGACTAATTTCCTTTCCTTTAGTCTATTACTTCAAAATTGGAAACGACCAGCGTATGTAGCTCTAGAGTAGCTTTACGCGAAATTCAACAAACGTCTATGCTTTATCTGAAGATCACATTGTGAGATAGCCGAAACGTTATATATATTTTCCATTGACCATTTATTAATTATTTTGGGTAAATTCAAAGCAAAATTTCAGTTTCAAACAGTGTATATAATAGTTAGCAAAAAATGAGGAAGGTTCCACTTTGCTTGTTTGTTTGTTGTTGAGAACAAGGCTACAGAATGGTCTATTTGTGTTTTACCAACCGTAGGTATCCAAACCTAAATTTTAGCGTTATAAGCCCACAGACTTACCATTGAGCCACCAGGTTCGAACGAAGTTAATAATAATCGTTAAAATGAATGGATGTTTAACAACAAATGAATTCTATTTTCAAACCAAATTTTTTAAAAGTATGATGTATGTTAAGATATACTTATGTAATTTAAAATCAAAATTACTAAAAAAAGATTTTAAAGCAATGTTATTTTATATTTCTAATTATCAAATATCCTTCTTAGCTAAAACTAGAATGCAACAAGCTTGACCATTTCGTAATCATAACCTTTGTTTCAACCTCTACCATCACAAAAAAAAAAAACGTACACGGTATGAGTCGGCTGGTGTTGAGGACCCCATCCGGCTGGCGACATCACAGGAGGCTGTTGCGAGTAGTGTGGATAACCCACTTGCTCAACGGGAGGTCCATAGCCTGGTTGACCCTGGACGACTCCATAGCTTGTTTGACCAAAGCCTGGTTGACCCTGGACGACTCCA
>NW_013668719.1:0-9553 GCF_000517525.1 Limulus polyphemus
GTGGTTTTTGTCTAGGACTGAGGCATTGTTTTTAGCATTTAATATTTGCATAGAGAATTAATATTTCATCACCAGTGATAATTCTGTCTAAAAATGGTTCACGAGCATTACACACCAGAAGAGATGAAGCAATGTTCATACGTTAAAAATGATGATCATTGGAGAGTTCATGTAACACCCAAACACCTTTTTTTTTTATGGAGTTTTCCCATATTCCTTAGATGTTTACGTATTGTTTCATGATGCAATTTCAGGGCCATTTCATGAGTGTGTTGCCTTGGGTTAGACTCAACAACCATCTTCAGAGCATCAATATCAATTCCAACATGTAGGCCCCTGCCATCACAGTTTTTAAGGCTATAGTCACCTGAACGAAATTTGCTGAACCACTGTTAACACTTACGAATGTTCAAAACATTTCCATAAACTTTTTTAATATTCTTTGTGGTTACAGAGGCACTGTTTCCTTTCTTGTATTAAAACAGCATTACATGGCGAATGTGTGTCTCATCGTATGCCATCACTATATGGGATTAGAGTATACTAAACTTTACACATTATATAGGCTACACTAATGTGACATTTAGGCAGTTTCGTTTAACTATTATACATGTTGTACGTTTTTTGGGGGGGTGGTTAATGAAAGTGTTCCAAAACAACATTAATTTCTTGATGACCTAATAGAAGCTGATAGAAACGTGAATGAATAGTAGGGACTAATATTGCTATGAACATATCAAGATACATATTTTATTGTGAGCTGAAAATTGAGATACGTACCGTATCATGACTGAACTATATCATATTACCTCTACTCATCACTTAAAATCAATTTTTAGTTTTTCCTAAGTAATCTTACTTTGCTTTTAAAACTTCTATGACAATGACAAATACTTCTTAATGTTCTCATAACAGTGCACACCTTATAAAGCGTGTAGTTTACATTTACCTTTGTTAAACTATGTTATATATTAAACTAGATATATATAAACTATTTCTTGTATTACTTTAAATCACTTGGTTTATAGATGTTCTGTTGACACATGTAGTACACACTTGTACCATGAAGTAACATAAAAAGGAATACATGTTATATATATAAATATATGTTATCAAACTATTACCATGTTTCAAATCACAGCTTCTTCCTTTTCTTAATAAGGATATTTTTCATATCAGAACAATATATTACTAATCCCAAATCTTGTAAACTATTGTATTAAAAGTTAATTACCAGAGAACAATTGAGCCTTGTCAAACTTACCTTTAATACAGCAGAAGAGCCAAATGGTCTCAATACATCAACTGTCATGTCTGGAAATAATCTCTGAAGTCCAGCAATAAAAGTATCCACATTTCTAAAACATACACGAGATGTCACATAATGAAAGGCCACAGAAAACAATAAAAAAAAAACTTTTAATTTAAAAGAATCTTTGCAAAATTAAGAAAAACACACACTCTAAATCAGTCAAATTACCATAGTGACAGTTTTCAATATTTTTTCGTTTTTCATCAGGCAAAAAATGTACATTTAATGGATTAAGTAAGACTTGATCCAACAGCTCAGGAAGGAAAAGCTTGTGGAAATAGTTTTCATAATATTATCGTTATTTCATGGTACATGTGATCATATGAAGCTCCATTTTTGGTTTTGTAATGTAAATTTTTGTAGCTTTACAAAAGTTCTGTGCATGTTGATATAATGTTAGTATTAGAATTCATAGTTATGTTCTCTTTGCCAGAATAAAACCCAAAGACATGCTTCTGTTTTTTTTTGTACATGATGAGAAAAAATGGCTTCAAAGTAATTGCATTAATATATCTTCTTTCTTATATTCCAATATTTTTCATTTTCAATTAAGAATCTAAAGGAAAAAGTTCATCTAGACTATAACTG
This sequence comes from Limulus polyphemus, assembly GCF_000517525.1. NCBI lineage: Eukaryota > Metazoa > Arthropoda > Merostomata > Xiphosura > Limulidae > Limulus > Limulus polyphemus. The sequence goes on from NW_013668719.1 coordinate 1,901, forward strand.
AAAAAAGCAAACAAAAAAACCTATAATTTAGATAAACAGTCAGAAGATATTTTTATTGAACCACTATCGTTTTTTGATCCACATGTTAAATCATAATTCATTAATTTTTCAACAATATAGCAGAATTATGAAGATTATCAGTATATATAACAAACAACAACTAGAAATTAAAATGACAAAAATTATTTTAGTCTGCCAATTTTCTTTTAAATACAGCTGAATTAAGTTTACCAGTTTTATGGCTGATAAACCAACTATCAATTAGTAAACTGATTAATCAGTGCTGAATAACCAAACAAGAAAAAAGGCAGATGTATTTGTTTCAATTTAGTGTATGTCTCATTGTCATCTTCTCTTCACTGAAATTCAAGTCTTGGTGAGGAAAAGAAATTTACAAATAAATAAAATAGATGTACTTTAAAAATGTCCAAACATTCTTCATGAAATAAAAAAATATGGCAAAAACTGTTTTACTCAAACCTGTAGAATATTGAAAACAAATTACGAGTCAATACACGTAACTGTAATTTATAAAATACATCACTTCCAACATACAATTCTCATACCTATACCTATACATTCAACTATAAAAATGTTCAAGAGAAGAACTAAACTGAACAGGAATGTTTTCGACAAATACACATTTTCTGTTACTTTACATGAATGTTATCAATCACAATATTATTATTATTATTATGCATGGCTATGTTATGTCACAGAGGTGTGTCTATATTGGGTTTAAATAAATGTCAATAATACATAAATAAATAGCCTGAAATTATTTGTATTTGACTGTATTAATCTGTTTTCAAAATGATTTTAACAATACATTGAAAACACTCACACAGGCTATAAGGTTTTAGTTTTCACACACACAAAAAAACAAAAACAGATCAGCTAGGGATAAAAATGCCACTGTTTTTGTGTTTCATTGATACAATTGTTTAAAGGTAGGAAAGTTAACCCTTCAACAATAATCTTCAACAACAATCAGCATTATGGCACACCTCAGGTACCAAGGTGACATCAAATTTCAGATTTATTCAAATTTTATATCAAAGATGTTGATATTTTTAACTACCAAAAACTACTACTAACTACTACAACAAAAACTACTACTTTTGAAAAAGATGCACATGCCAATATTTTAACTATATTCTTACATTGTTAGATATTACCAACATGTAGCAGTTTTAATTAATATGAGAGCTCATTATACCACATGAATTAAAACATTTAGTCTTAACTGAAATTCTTTTTATATTACATAATTATTAGAAATGAGGCCATTTGCCGTATAACACCAAAGTCAAACATTTTTCAGATAGTAAAACTTAATTACATGCATATCAAAGAACTAACCTATTTGATTTGTTTCTCCAATATTCAGAAATATTATGTTTTCTCTTTAAATGTCCAACATTAAACATACTTACTGGGGAGACATGTTGTATCCATTATGAGGGGTCCTTCGAACTCTCTTAGCAAGAAGCAAGGGATTCACATTTGACCGCTTCAACGAGTTCTGTGTAAGTATGGCATGTGCATGGCTTGAGTGTTCATGTACCTGTACAGGAAGACTACGAGTTGATTTAAACTAAAAATCTAAACACAATCAGTTACCAGCATGTCAACGTAAGTTATCATATTACATATAATAACTCAGAATATATTTTTGATATTCCTGTACATCACAAGTTATTGTTTATACAGTGCACAACTTAAGAAATTAACTACAGTAAATATAGAAACCCAAAAGAAATTGCTATATATAAAAATCTTTAAAATCAAATATTTTTCACTTTAAAAATATATTAAGATATCAGAAAAATTAATTTCATATTCTACATTTGTTTGTGTTTTCTTGAAATATTTAATATTTTCATGGCTAGAAGAGAAAAGGCACATCTCTTACATAAATAATCATGTTAAAACCGTTTTCATTTTATATTTTACTATATAACCCACTTTACAGTTTAACTGACTATTTCAAGTAACACTACCTGATATAATCAATGCTCATAGGTAATTGAATTAATTGCTCAGCTCTAATCATATAATTCTTAATAAATATCCATATTATTAATGTCTACAGCCTATACTTCTACTGGTATGTATTCTCTTTACATATATTCTGTTTTAGTGTGGAGTGAAAAAGGGAACCACTTCATTAAGCTTTAAAAATACTTAAATATAATTAAGGTTTTAGTCCAATTGGAAAAGGAACAAAAAAATGGAACTGTATATTGTTAGAACATTCATGGCACATTGCTAGCAACAAATTCAAAAAGTACAGCTTACTGTACTAGTGTGCATTAGTATTTGTAAATTATGTGTAGCAAAAATATGTATAACAATCTTTAGGAGTCAGTAAAAATTTGCTTTGTATTTAAAAAAACATTTAGTTCATAAAGTGTATCATGTGACGACACTTATTGTTAACTGAAAAAAGGAATTTACAAGAAAAGTAAATATTTTTAGCTTTTACAAAATGTAACAACTGAAACAAAGAAATTATGATAAAGTAACATTTATTAGCTGAATAAATAACAAATCATAACAAAATCGTTATGGTTTGAATGCCTTTTTTAAGCTGGCAAAAAATGATTATAAGTATACTTGTGTTAAGATATTACTATAAGGCCATTTTTAAACTTGTATCATTAATATGATACCAGCTTAAGAAAGATGTTTACACCGTAACAACTGTTATTGTAGCAAATGGTATTTGTTGTACTCCTGCTATCCTGATGAATTCTGTATCAAGTAAAACAGGTCATCAGCAATGGATGTGGTGGATATAGTGTGGTTGAAATACTATTATACTCTCTTCTTTCGTACAAAACCCTAAGGAACTAAATAAAGAATGTAGTGTTAGAAAATGTAATAGATTTTGTGCTTTCTTATGACAAGTATACTAAATTACATCAGTTCACATGGTTTAACTGATTCATGCATGCAAATTATCATGCAACAACCCTCCACCAATAGACATGCCCCCCACACACGTGACACCCTCTATGCTATTCCACCTAACTATCACTTTGAGTTTAGGCAGAAAACTAAGTAGCGGTAGACAGTGGGGAGGAAGAGTGGGAAGTGTGAGCAGAAGTAAGTACCTGTCAAAACATATTTTCAGTGTAGGAAAATTATAATTTCTAACAAGGTACTTTACTTCTGCTCATTTACATAGCTAGAATCCAACACTGAATAGGTGGAGGGACTGGTGCAAGGGAGGAAAGAGAAGTATACTTTGAAATTGTCCAAAGGACACCTCCAAGAGGTAATCCTCAAAGAAGAGGATGATACAAGGAAGACAGCACCACTTCTGTACCAAGTGTACACTTTGCCCAGACATGGAAAAGGTGATACTGAGTCATGCAGACAAATTTGAGGAGCACAACCCATTGCTGATAAAAGAAGGGATGTACCCCAAGGTGTAGATTGGGTAGGGCATGATGGACCGTACACAGCAAGTCAACTGCATCCAAAACTTGACTGCCAAGAATTGACATACACACAGAGATAGGACAAGGATCATACCATCAGTAAGTCAACTACAATCCAAAACTCAATCTCCAGTCACCGACATCCAAACGGGGGTAGTAGAGAGGATCATACCGTCTTCACCTCAAGTTCAGCCAACTGGAGGGAAAATTCTCACCACTGATTGGTGAACAGAGCACATGTGAGCAGAATGAAATACAGATATATCCCTCTCAAATCAAACAGACTGGATCCACCACAAACACAGTAACATCCTCAGCATAAAGACATCAAGGTGTAGTGCAAGAGAAAGAAGCAGAGCAACAACCAAGTGCACCCACTGTGACACACAACACAGGGATACATACTTGAGACAAATTGAGAGTGAGATAAGTATCTGTGATCACCTCATCTACTGGTCCCATGACAGTTATGGGAGGAAGGCACTTTATGGAATCATGTCAGTATGAATACTTATATAAACCTCTATTCAACTATCAGAAACTACAAGCCCCATCCCTGCTGTGGTAGCAGTGTATGTGAGCATACATCACTAATGTATACAGTATGATCACCTCAACTCTACCATCAGTCTCTATTGGCCCTGGAGGAAAGGAAATGGACTTGAGAATGTAGGGTATTCCTTCCCAAAAGGTCCCGACAACAAATGAACCAAGTGAGAAGAGAGAGGCAGAGGAGATGGAATGGGTCGATGTAGTAAAGAAGACCGAAAGTCTCCAGAAAAGTTATCAAGAGAATGGTGAAGCACTTTTGTCATAAGATGAAAGAAAGAGAGGTATCTACAGAGCACAGAGAGAAAGGCGCAAAGTCAGGAAAATTGTGCACTAAATAGGGAAACAGCTAGTAATAAGTCTGCTCCCCAAACTGGCAAGAGTGACTCCAAAGATTGGGTGCCAAGAAATGGGAAGTTTGAGTTGTCATATACAAGAACATAAAAATCAGTCAGGTGAGGGGGGCAAGACATAAGGTTGCAGGAACAAAGTGATATAGAAAGGAATTGGAATGTAAAGCAATGTCAGAGGAGGGGGGGGGAATAAATCAATCACGAGTGGAAGGATTGTGTAATAGGATATGGGAGAAAGAAAGAACTATGCATACATGAATAATAAGGTTTTGAAAATCTGAGGAAGACAGAGTGTTCTTTAATAGGTAAGGACATTAACAAAGCAAGATATAGAGGTGGAAAAATTCATTCTCCTCAACTTCAGACTCGAAAGAAGGAGAAGATATGTGACTGAAATGGACTAAAGCAGAGGGTCCTAGCAGCATCAAGGACCTCATCACACGTTGGACGACTGTCACTTCTACACATAAAGAACTTCCCACCAAATTAATGGTATTTTGTTTAGGGTAAAGAATATCTTCACTCACATCAGCAGAAGAAGAGTTCACATTAAACTGGGAATTTATATTGAGTATGTTAAAACTCAATCATATGAAAGTTGAAAACTGAAAAAGATGTAAATTTCAGCAAACTTAAAATATGTCTATTCATGACAGTACCATGGAGAATAAAGAGAATTCATGGGAATAAATGTAGAGGGAGTCATTGCACATTGAGGTATGTTGCATTCCTACTGGTGGAGGGTTTTGCTGCATGATTACATTATTATGCAGTAGTGCAAATTCACATGATTTGAGATGAGATTAGGTGAGAGTTTTCACAAGGCTGATGGCTTGCAAATCCCTTTGGTAGATCATGTGAACTCAAGAGGAAAGAAACTATTCTGTGTGAGAGGTGAGTATTTGCCCTTAGGTAACAAATGAACCACATCAAGCACCAAACTGTTAACCATAAATTTTTGTTCTTTGTTACCTAGTATTGACCATTAAGCTATCATTATAAATACACTGCAACTTTGTGCTCTTGTATTTGAATTGACACTTTATGTGATTTCCTACTGCCTCACCTTATCACACCACCTAAAAGATTTAACCATCTCAGTGTACAAGGATGACTTGTCATATGTAGGGTCTAAACTGAGATGACTGGTGTTCCCAAGATGGAGCTGTGGTGGTGGTGTTCCTAGGAGGGTGACAGCTGTCTCTAAGTCTCTATAGTAAAAGAAAAAAAAAGTACAAATTAATAGCTATATAAAGAAGTTCACAAATCAGTTTTTTATAATTGTAGAAGATATATTCACCCAAAAAGATCACCAATTGAGCAAATATTTTGCAAAAGAACAATAAATTTTATACATCTACCTGTTTTACTACACATAAAAACTTCATTTCATGGGAGCATTCTGATAATCTAGATGTTGTAAAAGGATTACTGATATTCACACAAGTTCTCTACAATGATTAACACAAGACTATTGAAAAAAGGAAAGGCTCTCTCAAGTTGAAATTCAGACACAAAAGACAGTTCAGTCAGCCATAGATTTATGTATAATAGTTTTGGAATTCACTAGTGTTGATCTCATATATTTCTACGTGCATTCTATAACAAACTACTATATGTAAAACCTTAAACCATAAAACAATGTTCACTGCATACTATTTTACACTTGTATACTGTTTTGCTTGAAACCAGTGAAAGAAAACCAATTTTGCAATGGGTTTAGCAACACAATGAAGATTTAAAAACAATTTTATATCATGTGCATAGGATGATACAGTAATAAACAGCACAATGAAGCATATTAGATTGACATTAAATCCTACTAACTATAGAGTGAATACAAGAACAGTGGACACTATTAACCCTAGAATGCCAGTATTAAGTTTTTAGTCATTAATACCATTAATCATTGGGCTCATTAATGAATTACATTAATTAAACTAATATATTATTCTAACATGAGCCTAATATTCTTACTTTAAGTGTTTTAGCCTTTTTTAAAGACATTTTTCAACTACTTTTTATTTACTATGATAAGTATCTTTAGGTACAAAAATTTAGGATTAAGTTAATCCAAACTGTTGTACATGAAAATTTATCATTTACTCAATACTGTATGAAACCTGTAAAAAGCTGTAAATACAATTAATACCAATCCTTAAGTTCATCCCAACACATTTTCACAAATCTAATCTACTAAAGCTAATTCTTTGTTAAGAATCACTGTATTTAGATTTTATGTGATAAACCTTTACAGATAATATATAATTAAGTGGAAACAAATTCAATACTATAAAAACAAAGATGTGCATGCTACGAAATTTAATGAACCAAACACTTAGGGATTACTTTATTTGGTAATTTAGGAAAAACCTAATAAATTAGTAATACTACCATTGGTCTATTATGTTATTTCAATTTAAGTACTAGCTCATATATTTTAATGCCTTAAATTATATCTTACATAGTAAGTGTTACAGGGCATACTTCTTGAATAAAGGATAAAAGAAATTGTCGAAGTCTAAATTTCAAGTTTCTTCAGACCATGGCACGAGCCGATAAGGAAGAACATTAGTCTAACTCACGACTGTTACAATATTCAACTATTAGTCACCACAATCTACAGACTTTAAAAGCTATATTACAGTTAATAGCAATACTAACAGTTTCGTAAGATCAAAGAAGTGAGATAGTCGTAGCTCCTTAAAATGAGTATAGAGTAGAGCTAGAACTTACAATTAGGATACAGTCGGTATATCAAAACTTACCTTAAACGAGTATTTATATTAGAAAGAATACTTTGTAGTTCTGTAAGATATTGCATATCTTTCCCTTCATCTACATGAGATGCTTTCAGTCCATCTGCTAAAGTTCTAAACAATTCTCCAACTGTGCTCCTAAGAACTTTAACTGATCGTAAGCCTTTATTTACAGCTTCCAGATTCACGTTATCCGCCATCTTTACAGCTTAATATTCCAAGACCCTCTAGTGTGTAAAAACGGAATATATTACAGCCATCTGAATTTAAGTAATATATATATATACCAGTGGATCTAGCTATCTTCTTTATACCATTTTACTTGTGTAAGAATGCTTTTCTGTTTTCCATACAATGTAAATATATATAATTATAATCATACATATAGGTGTATATATATATATATATATATGAATTCTGATAAATGAGTTAACACAAAGGATCACACACAAAAGGTGCAATGAAATTAAAAAAAACTAAATTCGAGTACTTGTTTGCTTTGAATTTTGCGCAAAGCTACAAGAGGGATATCTGCGCTAGCCG
>NW_013668719.1:10483-26835 GCF_000517525.1 Limulus polyphemus
ACTGCTAAATTAGGGACGGCTAGCGCAGATAGCCCTCGTGTAGCTTTGCGCGAAATTCAAAACAAACAAACAATAGGTGATTAAATGTTTAGGACCATCTGCTAAAAGAGTAGTTCTTACAGTCAGTACAATGCTCACCGTAGTGGTGCTGGTGGGTTAATGGTGATGTCTAGTTAGGCCGTTCACATGTTTGATTCGTCTTTGAAGTGATAGTGGTATTAGAACTTGTTTCGATACTGACTGAGTTACCTGTTGTCACATCAGCAGTGGCGCTGCTGCTACTTATGGAAGGTCAGATGGATGTGTGACTTATTGTTTCTTCACATCTGAGGAAAGATGAGATAGCTGGTGTATGGCTATGTATGACTTATTAACATTCCCCGAGACTAGTTTCTGGTGAGTTAGTGATCTCACAAATACAGAAAAATGCTTTAATTCCTAATGACTAGAAAAGTTTGACAGGGCAATGGAATTCTTATTCAAGTTATATGCTTTAGTTCCAACCTAGCAAATTTCTTCATTCGAGTGTTCCATGTATCCCGTTGATTGCCTAGAGAGGATAACGGCTTACAATCAGAAAATTACATGTAACATGTAATTCCTCATTTTTGGGATAATTTTTGGGTCAGCTCCACGATGTTGCGTCGAACCTCTCCCACACTCTCGTCAAACCTCCCTGAAGTCATTGCAACATGCAGGCCAGACGTTTCTCCAAACACTGCTGACATTTCCTTCTACGCATCCTTGATATTATGAATGACATTCATAACATTGTAGCCACGCCAAAAATCTCTCACAAGTGGCCTGTCTTCGCTGTATAATGCCTAGTTGAGTTGCTTGAATGTATGACGTACAAAATACGCCTTAAAGGTGGCTATGACCTTCTGATCCATCGGCTGCAGTAATGAAGTGGTATTTGGTTCCAAAAAACAACAACTTGCACATGTTCCAATAATCACCAAGATTTACAGGGTGTCCTAGGACATTATACAGTAGAAGCAGTGCTTTATGATGAAGCTAGTGTTTTACCCGATACTCCTTAACTGCAAGGCCAAAAGTATAAGTTAAACCATTCACCGAAAATATCCTGAGTTACCCAAGCTGTCTTATTGGAGCGCCAAATGAAAGGGAGATGCGGTTTGTAATGTCCCTGCAAAGCCCAGGAATTCTCTAAATAATAACCAAGCAATGGGTTTAGTTTAAAATCACCTGCTGCACTACTATCAATCATAAGGATTAGGCGATCTTTCTATGCCTTAAAGCCAAGCTCAGACTTTTCTTCTTTGTAAAGGTTTCCAGTAGAGCCCCGTTTCGTCGACATTGGATATCTGTTCAAGTGTGTAGCCATCTTCTTCAATTACTGCTTTCAAAATAGGTTGATAATGGTCAGCAGCTTCCTTGTCGGCACTCGCTCTTCCACCAGACACTTTTAGGTTATGATAACAGTAGTGCTTTTTGAACTGGTCAAACCAACCATGGCTAGCAGTGAAAGGTTCTATCATTAAGCCCTCACCTTGCCTTCGCTTCATAAACCAGAGTAGTGTTTTTAATCAGTGAGTACAGAGGTTGAATACGTTAAAGTAAAATATTTTTGGAGCCTCACCAAGTCGCTACAGTACATGTCGCCATGTTCGATCATGCTCTAGCTGACGACGGTGCAGCTTGAAAATGGCCCAATAGCATAGTTTCTATTTTAACTTGCTCCTTCGTAAGCACAACCCCTCTTGCTTGATGTTTTCCATGATGTATCTAGTGTAGGAGGACGACGGTTTCCTACGCCTTTTTTCAGAGTCTGATCACACAGAAATCCATAGGTGCTGTGTCTAGTGACTTGACCAGTATTTTCTCGATGGAATAACATGAATATTCATTCCAATTTCCAGATACTTGCGTTATGCGACAGATGCACAGATATGTCTGGAAATAGGTTGTGTATGCGTGGCTTGTTTTGATTTCTACAAAGATATCCTTCTTGATTATATTACGTACGGATATCTGGGGCACGTGGACAACTTTTGCTACTGACCATTGTGTTCGTGTATTCTCACTTGTTACAATTCAGGTACACCTTGTTGGAGGTTACTTACTGGATTGACTTGGTGCCCCAAGTTGATTCATATTCCTTTGTTTTTCAACCATTAAGTACAAAGTAAATCCCACTTGAAAATTCCAAATCCCCGATCTGAACACACCTTATCATCGTCGTTAAGGGCTGTTACATAACCTTCCAGTTCAGTTGTTGATGACATCACACTATCAATGATGCCAAACAATTTCAAAATATGGTTCTGATACCCTCCGTTCCATTGCGGTTTTATATCATCTATGAATTGATGATTTGCGTGTTCAAAATTGTTTTGATATAACGTACTTAATCATGTATTTTCAACGACGTGTAGGCAATAATATGTGAGAATCAACTATTAAATAAGATGAAAATCAATCTAGATTTTGTTGAGTACATTATCTGCTAAAGTTTTCGACTTGGCAAGAAAATAAATCAAGAAGCAATTAAGTGAAGAAAAATGAAAAGCCCGGAAAGTATATATCCATAGTGAGAAGCTTGACGTAGATGAATTAGTTTTCGTTTTGTTTTTTAAATTTAGTATTTAGCTAATTATTTCTTGGAGACTTTTCATATACCTTTGAAATTTGCTGTATCTAAATATACAATAAATGTGATTGTAACGCAATTGATTCACGAATAATGAGCATTCAGAGAAACACAGGTCGCACCACCTTACCAGCAACGGTCACACACACTAATTGATCATTTCTTGATCATTTGTTTCTCAAACTAAATTATACGACCTTCCTTCATTGTGTGATCTGGTGGAAGGCTACTACTACTGCTATCACTACTGTCTTTATCAGCATCAAACCTATTTTTGAGTGTCGCCACAGCATCAATGAGCTTGATAAATGAATTTCCCTCTATAAAAGCAGCTGCACATGTTACAAGACGAAAATCTCGGAATAATGACGATTGATGATGACATGCCGAAAAGTAGCAAAGTTCCATTCACGGTTAGAGGGTATTGGAGCTATCTGCTGAAAATTTATTGGGCTTTGGTCTGATAAACAGATGCAACGACGGGCGAAGAAGAAGAAGAAGAAGAAGACTCACGAAGCGGACCCGTCGATTACACAACAAGAAGTACTGTCATTAACTGTGGGTTTCTTTCTGTTGATGCCCCCCAGTGGCCAAGCGGTATGTCTGTGGACTTACAACGCTAGAATCCGTGTTTCGATACCCGTGGTGGGCAGAGCACAGATAGCCCTTTGTGCTTAACTACAAACTTTCTGTTGATAATGTGGCCAGTTATAACTCGGTCAATTTTTCTCTGATTTTGGAACTGTAAATAGTAGTGATCATATATGATTGTTCGCTACATCCTCTTTAGTTTCACCTAAATCGGATAAATCCTATGTTTTTTCATCTGATCCCTGCCACCGATGTGGTTCTTAATGAGGGAAAGATCCTGTGTAGATAGGCTTTGTAATTACGTAAAATAAACGTTGATCAGAATACACTTTTAATTGGAGAAATGTCTTGTTTCACTTCAATGTTACAAGATACTTGATTATATAAAAAATATTAAGATCTGTTTTATTCAAGCCGCTAATCACCTAACATTTACAATGATAATAAGCACTATAACTTTTATTTTATCATATAGCAGCTTGTTTCCTAATCAATTTGCCTGTATTTCTGTGATCACTTATATGAATTGTGTAGACATTTTTTCAACAATTTCCTTGACCTTTAATAAATATTATCAGGTTCTTGTGTGAATCTCACGAATGCTATAGATATCGTACTGACAATCGAAAGAATATTTCAACATCTGGTTTTAAATGGACCGTATATAAAAACTTTTGTATTGATTTATCCCCACCGATGACGGCCTACGAAACTAAATTCAGGCTTTGATCCTTCCGGTGGGTACGGTGCATATAGCCCTTTTAACTCTGAAACGTATAACGTTTCAGTATTATTTAATAACATAAGTAGTTTTATAGTGTTATAATACACACTGCACAATTTTTTATTTCTCAGTGTATTTATTTTGAAGATTTCTGCACACCGATAATAAGTTATGCGCAGACGAATTTGATAAAATGATTGTTTGTTTGTTGTTAAGTGCAAAGCTACGTAACAGAGTATCTGTGTTGTGCCCACCAATAGTATTGAAACCGGGCTTTTAGTATTATAAGCCTTCAACTTTAATGCAGAGCCACTGGGGGAGGCAAGTATATTTGGTTTCGTTTGTTTTTAGTGCAAAACTGTACAATTGGCTATCTGCGATCTGTCCACCACGGAGAATCGAACTCCTCGTAAAATGATCAAATCGATTTATGAGTAATCAACACTTTTCAGAACAAATACAGCTCGCAATGTCGGTCAGTGTGATAATACACTACGATGAAAAGATAACAAATTCTGATTCTTGTTTATCCAAACCCCATTGTATAGAAATACTAGACAGAATAATGTCCTCAACGTTCCTGAAATAAACGATATTGATTTGTGCTTATTATACAGTTTTATTGTCGAAATCAGAACACCGTACTTGTTGATAGTATCACAGTAGACGCGGCACTTAGTGATTGTCTGTTTCTGTGTATTAGATAAATATAAACAGTTATGTAATTGAAACTTAGCTTACAATAAAAACACGTGTTGAGTAAATCTGCTATTATTTATATAATTAAGAGATATGCCAACAAAAGTACCTCGTTGTCTTATTAACAATCCCAATATAAACTGATTTTGGTTGAGATATAGATTTGATATGTTTCATGTCTTTAAGTTCTATAATCGTTCACATCAATTACTCAATATTTGTCACTTGGCAATTTTTCAGCTAAACATAATAGTGTTACGTCTCCGTTCGTTAGTTGATTTTTTTAAGAGTTTTGACTCGTAAACTAAGCTGTACTCTAAAACTCTTTAGGATTTTGTTAAGAGTTTGCGTCCACGTACAAATAATATCATACGGAATCCAATTTTTAAGCCCTAACTTAATATTTAAACACCTAATAGAAAAGCTCACCAAACTTAAAGAAATGAAAAGGCTACAAAATAAGTCACATTTACACATATTGTTACGCCTCCAGTCGTTACTTAATTTTCAGTAACTTCGATCCAACGAAACTTTAGCAACAAAAGTCCTTTCTTAAATAAGACTGGTTTATTCTTTCCGAATACAACTTTACGATACACTTAATTTCAACAGTCGCGCTATAATTCTCAATGAACGTCTCACGTGCTCGAGTTCAATTACACACTCTCTGACTGCAGTTCAAGTACTCACTACTTACACATTGTCCGTCACGTTGTGACGATCTTATATATACCAGCCTACCCCCAATCTAGTAATCTCCCGACAATTCACGAAGGTTCGAAAAAGAAGTGGCGTGATACTAGTCAAGTGACCTCGCTGACGCAACAATATAATTTTCTTGGATGGGTTCCCTAAAAACATAATATTTCTAAAAGTGATTAAACGGGCAAGTGAGTTGAAGTTTTCCATTCTCTTTCAGTTTGAAACTTATTGAGAAACGGGAAGAATCTAATCTATATAAAAAAAGCCAGTGTGTGTCAAGTCACGTCACACTTGATTTCTCGAAATAGGGAGACTCATAAATGCCCAAATGCATTTATCCAGATAGAATAGTTGTTCGATTACTGTCTGCCCATTACGATTTCAGTGACGGGGATGTAAGGGGGACGTCAGGGGAGGGTGTGTCGTGAAACCTTTTAAGAGTAGAGAGTGTTGGTATAATAAGCCTAAAGTAAAGACGTAGTGTGGGATCACCTAGGCTAGAGCTAAGTGCATAAAATTTATCACGAAAGTAAAAATATCGATTCAATTTTAAACTTAAATCGTTTCTGAATTAAGCTATTTTCTGTTATATCACGAAGGTCTTAAATAGAAAAAATAACTTCTTTAATCAAAGGAGACTCTAAATTAAGAAATCAACAAATATTTTCCAGTTTTGTTGTCTATACATTTCATTTTATACTTTCAATACTTAAACTAACAACAATACTAAGTTAGACCTTTGTTGCTAAGCAAAATGACACAAAAGCCATTGTTCGAATGTAGTGTTACCAAGACGCACTGGCTTTTCTATATATTAGAGCCCCCAGTGGCTCAGCGGTATGTCTGCGGACTTACAACGCTAGAAACCGGGTTTCGATACCCGTGGTGGGCAGAGCACAGATAGCCCATTGTGTAGCTTTGTGCATAGCTACAAACAAACAAACTATATATTAGAAGTTGTTAATCTAACTGATTTTTACCAATAATTATTCTACGAATACGCCACGAATTAATTTTATGAATGGAGCTTAATTCTTATTGGCTCACAAAAGAATTTCCCGATGTTTGATTGCCTCGACTGCACATTCCTGCCTCTTTGTTAGTCAAGCTTGATTTCGCAAAACTTATTTATTTCAATTAGCTATGAAATGTGAAATTAGAGTGTATTATGGGGTGGGGTGGTACAGTGGTTATACATTTTTGACGTGCTATACGCTAGTGAACAATAAAAAGTGTTTTTTATATAATTGTTTTACACTTTATCTACATACTACTTCAAAATATTGCTTGTGTGTGTGTGTGTGTGTGTTCACTTCACTGTAACGCTGTGCATTTCTAAAATAAAGGACAGGTTATAAATTAATTCGATTTTCAATGTTTTCTATACTGCTAAGCGAAATGCAGCAAAAAATGATTTTGACTTCAGAGTTACACAATGGCGATCTGCGTTGAGCCCACTGTGGGAAACGAACCCCGATTTTTATCGTTATAAGCCCTTAAGCTTATAGCTCAGCCAGCAGGGAGTTGAAAAAGTATATTGAAACTGGGTATTGATATGTAACACAAGACCGTATGTGTTTGGATAGTACCTCAAATATTATTAGTTTACATGATCCGGAGTACCCTAATTTTCTTCTGAAAAGGTTTAATTTTCACTTAGTTCTATACTACTATAAGTTACATTCCTCGTTCGTGAAGCAATCTGCTTAAATCGCTGCAAATCAACAGCTTATAAAAATATGTTTAAAATGTTTACTTGATTCGCTTCAAGCCATTATTCTCAAACTGTGAGTTCAACTTTGAAAATAAAATTAATTTTAATTTCGAACACCATATCAGAAATTTTGGGGCTGCTTACCAGAAATAATGCAACCATTCATCATGGATTGCCACATACTTGACTACTCTTAACCGAACAGTGGAGTTGACTGCTACTTTTATAACGCGTCTACATCTGAAAGTGTAGAGAATGTTCATTGAAATTATTATTGGGACCTTGGAACATCCGTTTTAAAGCCCGACATGCTAATCACTTGACCACGCCAGGCTCAATATAAATAATAGAGCTGCTAATTGTCTCTTTCTATTTTCCACTTTCCGAAATTCGAACAGCTTTGAAAAAAGGCCCCTTCTGTCACAAACAAATAGCACTGACACAAAATTCAGGTTGGAAAACAATACTCAAATCTGAAGCGATCAATCATCCATTCTCTCAACAGGACTCATGAGATGCGCACATACCTGATGATAGGGTACACTTAGTTCCAACCGTCTTTGTTGATATCATTAATATTTCTAAATGTCTCTCAAAGTATATCAGTTGTGACATTACAATCGCATCTAGTAAACTCACACGGAGAGGACAACGTCTAAAAGCTGATTTTAGAATAAACTAAATAAAACTTTTAATATATGTTTTTTTTATTTTAAGTTTATGACAGTGAGAATTCTACTTTTAAAAGAAGAAAACCTGTAAATTGTAATTCTGCCTTAAATCATTTTATATTTAATTTTTATTTGTTTGTTTGTTGTTAAGTACAAAGTTACACAATGGATTATCTGTACTCTGCCCACCGCGGGTATAGAAACCTGATTTTTGGCGTTATAAGCCCTCAGACTTACCGCTGAGGCACGAGGGGACTTATATTTAGTTTAGTAGCAATATCATTTCTTATGGTATGTTAAAAGAGTAACTAAATATTAGCTTCATGAGTGTTCTAAAGATACATTAAAATAAACTTGAACAAAAATGTGGAAAAAACATGCACTTCTGAACCTGGAACTGAAAACACTTGGATTAAGGATGGCATAAAAGTAAAACACACATTGATAGACTATTACATTCAACTTGAATTCACATTGTCTTTGGTGTTTCTTTTCTTTATAATTGAAGAAATATAGTAATGATCCAGCATATCTGTACATAAATGAATTGTCACTGACTCGTTTGTGATCGTTGTTTATTTGTAGTTATTTGTTTGTTTGAAGTTAAGCACAAAGCTACACAATGGGCTATCTGTGCTCTGCCCACCACGGGTATCGAAACCCGGTTTTTAGCGTTGTAAGTCCGCAGACATTTGTAGTTATTGACTTATTGTGCATCAGGTAAAAAATGTGATTATTCTAATAAACAAGTTCGTAACTATTGCACCGTAATGGAAGTTTAGCTTTGTGAAATAACACTGATTTATATGTTGTATTAGTAAATATTTAATTACGAAAATAACAGTAATAAACGGCTCAAAAATAATATGTGTTTTAATATATTTAATCAGAAAAAGAATACAGTATTCTTAAAATCAAACAAGAACACTGACTGACACGTCACTGTATTCAACAGCAGAAAAATAAACTCGATCGGATGGAGCATTCCACGTGGCCCATATGCCATTACCGCGTCTCACGACGTGAATTTCTCCAGGTATACCGAAATTACGTAGCATATCATAAACATTATGGGCATTTTTTCGAGGCCTGTTAGGCAAATTCATCAATTCCCTTACATGGGAGTGGTCAAGAGACCCGACAGCATCTCTCGGTCTGTTCATAGCGATTGCGTTTTTGTTTGCAACTCTGAATTGGTGAACGTACGAACTACCTCCAACAACGTGGTTTTCAAAGCTAGAAACAGGATCATACACAACTACCATCCAATACAACCAGTCGTACTTATCGCCAAGCAAATCAAGTAAGGCGACAACGACATCTTTATTTGAGCCGGCTTCCTTTTCTCTCATGATCTTCTCCAGATCCTTGACAGCGAACGTTCTATAGTTGCTTTTACAATATTCTAGGTGTTCATTGATGACTTCATTTACATCTTTCAGTCTTTCTTCCCAATCTTTTTGAATTGGTTCCGTTTTCCCTCCAGATATCTTTGTGTAAGATATGTAAGTCATGACTCCAGCAGTCAGTAGCTCCACCAAGCGACCGCCCATCGCTTCCACCTGTTTCCTGTAGCATTCAGTCTTATCCCTTACCGTTTTCAGAATAGGACGCGTGAAAATCGAACCTCTTCCCATGATTCCATTGTATAAAGTATAAATGTTCCTGTCTTCCCCAGCCTGTTGGAACCTACGGATAAAATCATCTCGCTCTTTGCTTTCGCCTTCAACACCGTGCCTCATGTACTCATTTAAATACCGAATCTGGTGTTTGATGTTTTCTTCTGAATTGAAAAACTGCATGTCAACTGTTGATTGATCTATTATATACTCCAGGTCCTTGATTTGATCAGAGATGATTTCCAGTTTATTGTGAACTTTCCCGAATTGTTCCTTCATGAACTTCATCTCTGCACTTTCCTGACCTCCGAAAATAAGCCCAACAATTGCTCCGGCGACCGAAAAAAGAGGGCCCAAATTACCTATAACACCAAGGATGTTGCTGTCTAGAATTGCGTCAATGATAACGCTTGCCTCATCAAACTTGCCCAAAAACTCGCTTACATCTTTAGCCAAGTCCAGCCAATCACCAGCACTCAAAGAAGTGTCATTTGAAGCATTGTCCACGTGCTCTGCCAAAAACAAAATCATTCTCCGATTAAGATATACATATAAAACATAACTGAGTTTACAAAGTTATGTCTTGGGCATGTTATTCGCATATGCAGTATATTCAATAAAATTAATTGAAAATTAATGTTAAATAAAAATCGATATTTTAATACCTTTTTATGCGAAATATATATATATATTTAATTGACTTGTTAGCAATGAACATTAATATGCATGTTGTCAGATAATGATGTTTCAACTCCTCAGTGTATTGTTTGTTTTGAATTTCGCACAAAGCTACACGAGGGCTATCTGCGCTAGCCGTCCCTAATTTAGCAGTGTAAGACTAGAGGGAAGGCAGCTAGTCATCGCCACCCACCGCCAACTCTTGGGCTACTCTTTTACCAACGATTGACCGTCACATTATAACGCCCCCACAGCTGAAAGGGCGAGCATGTTTGGTGTGACGGTGATTCGAACCCGCAGGTTGCGAGTCGAGTTCCCTAACCACCTGGCCATGCCGGGCTCCTCAGTGTAAGGATAACAAGTAGGTAAATTAACTTCAAGTGATAAGGGTGGCATTTCCCGAAGAAAAAAAGTATGCTTAAACCAATCTTCCGTAATGTGAAAGTAAATATTTTTAAAACAGATACACTTGTCAATTGATGGAATATCTGGCACTGGTAGACCATTTTTAAATAAACATAAAAAAAAGTTTAAACTACGCCCATAACATCTGTAACCATAGAAACCAACTCGTTCCACAGTTTGTGATTATCATTCTAACTGAATAATACTTTTACATAATTCTGTAAACCACAACTCTGGCCTTTCAAACACTTATTCAAGGTTATTTTAGTTGCGATACCAAGGAGTTAGCGGTCCAAGTGTTATCAAAGAAACCAAAAAACAAAACAAGGTGAGTCAGCTTGTAAACTGCAAATATCACAGCTTAGTTGTGCAATGTTTTACCATTCGGGTTTATAGCCGTGTCTGTTTAGACTGATGAAAAGTATGACATGAAAACCGTGTTTTCTTATTTTCACGACTTTCTACACAGATTAAAAAAGTTAAATTAGCCATTGAAAACATTTTTGATAGGTATTAACTTAGTCAGAGAACAGTGACAACAATCAGCATAAAACATATGCTAATAATTATTAGAAAATAAATTACACTGTAATTGTCTCGATTCTGAAATTCTTAGTTAAAACATTATGAAAAACTATTATATACTGATAGAATCTGAACTGTTCAATAATGGCAAAGAAAAGCGGTCATGCCGTAGCTACAAAAGCTCTAAATCAATCTGTTATGCGGTAACAGTTGAAGCATCAACTGTTCATCGTGATTTATGATCAATCGCAAAATATTTCAATTATAGTTTGTTTGTTTGTTCATTTTAAGTGAAAACAAAGATAAATGTGTAATAATATGTCAACCACGCTATGTCTGCCATAACCATTGCTGACGAGTTGAACAACATCTTATACAAACAATGAGTTAAACGGCCAGGTCAGAAACCCCTATGTTCAGGTTTAACTGTTTGTACTTTAGAACTGCCGACCATAACGAAAGCAACCAGTTGGCAGCACCAATCGCCTGAAGCGGTTAGCCTTATCCGAATAGCGGAATATACTGCCATTTTTTATAGCGTACCCTCAACTGAAGTTGCGAAGCGTGTTTGACAGCGCCAAGTCTCGAACCCAAAAACATTGGCTCCCCAATCTTATACGCTAACCACTAGAACACGCTCGAGCCTTTCAATAATCGAGAACGTTATTTTATACCAAGAGAAAGTTTTAAACACTTCCCCTCGACAAACCCTCAGCCGAGTTGAAACTTTAATAAAGTTTAGAAAGAAAGAAATTGCTTATAGCGACTTGCTGAATCTCATGAATATTCAAACTAGTGGAAGTTAGCCACTAGTCCCCCAGTGGGACAGCGGTAAGTCTTTGTATTTACAACGCTAAAATCAGGGATTCTGTTCTACTCGGTAAACACAGCAGACAGCCCGATGTGAATTTGCTACAAGAAAACACACACACACACACTTAGCCAGTAGGACTTCAACGTATTATGTTACTTATTATTAACATTGTTAAATTTATCGATTAACAAGACTAGCACGAAATTAGCACTTCTTTCAAATACCTTTATTTTAACTGCATATTCACATATAATAAATCATATTGGCAGTTAAAAACACATTTTCCTTAGAACAAAAGAAAATGGGACGTGGCCTAATGATTAGCGTATCGGAGTGGGGAACCGAGGATCTCAAGTACGAGAGGTAGTGCTATGAACTACACTTGGCAATTTCAACTGTGTGTGCGTTAAAATAAAGTGACAGTCAATTCCGCTGTTCGATTACGTGTAGTCGCTTCAGGCGGCTGGTACTGCCAATTGATTGCCTTCCTTCTGGTCTGTAGTTCTACATTACTGATGGCTAGTTTTCGGCCTGGCCGTTTAGCCTATGTGTCGCATAAAGGTAGCTCATGTTTAAAACAAGAGGGAATACTCAATAGCCGCAGCTGTAATTACATCTCAAGTCGGTCAAGAGATAGAGCTATGAGCTAAAAGTTTGTACTTGAAAAAAAACTGTATGCAGACGGTAAACAGAATCCACTTAAGTTTTGTTCTTGTGATTTTCGAGTCAGCTAAAACTAACAACAGCAACGTAATAAGATTGAACAGACGTAAAGATGCAGTTTTGTTGGATTTGAAACTCTCACCTTGTACCTTTGAAGTCTGCAGTCGATATGTAATCTACAGAGGGAAAAAAGTAAAATTCGTTGAGAAAGCATTCACTTAATATAACATTCTGTATACACTATTAAAGTAACGAAACCTCTTTATTCCAAATTTACTTTCTCTGTGTCACTGAAACTCAATTTAATCTCAAAGACGATGCTTTTTTATGTTTCAGAATCTTACATTGTCTATCCGTTATTCAAAAAGAGAACAATACACTGACAGATAGAGCGTGTAATCTGTTAGTTTAATACATATCTAATTTTACATCATTCCTGTAAGCTAGGACCTATTTAAGGGTCTTCCAGATATTTATCAGCTTAATACTTTTAATTTTACACCATACCTGTCAGTTTAAAACCTATCTGAGGATCGTCCAGATATTTATCAGTTCAATACTCTTAAGTTTGTATCAACCCTTCAGCTTAATAGCTTTTCGAGACTGATTTATTTATTTTATTTTTTCTTGATTAAAGACGCTAGTGAAAATTAAAAATTTAAACTTTTTTACAAATAGGCAAGCACGCAATTTCACATAGTCAACGCAACTCTCACTTAAATAGGCCTATTTACATAAATCTTTCACCAATATGAAAAATGACGTATATTATTAATTTATTTAAACATCAATACTCGAAAATCAGTAATTATGCTTTTAATGACTAAATTTTCAAATATTTTAAATTTGGAGTTAGTCAATTATTTATTTGAAACTTTTAACATTTTCAACATGCTCATTGAATTTTTAACGTTATTATCAGATTACTTCTGGTCAGCAGGCAGAATCTCATGTAAGAAACGACCAACTTGTTACCCTGATTAACCAACGATCCAAACTAAGAAACCATAAAATATACTGATAAATCAAGTACGTGCTGCCATCTGCACCTTACATAATGAATATTTTATCTTGTTCGTTTAGAATAACAAAAGCCGAGTAATATCCAATAAAACTAAGGCACAGAAACAACGTTATAAAGCATGCTTTATGGTGATGTTTTTTGTTCCTTAGTTTCACAGATTTGAAAATAGAGGGATCTATTTAGTTACATATGCAATATCCAATAAACATTAATTAATCATCTTTTATACGTAACCAAATTCTTAGTGAAGATTGTCAGTCACTTATAATGAATTAACGATAGATTTTTAAAATTGATTTTCAAAGTGTTTGGAAAAGACTGTATGGGACTTTCTATTTTCGACTATACAATACATTGAGTCACGTACGTTAATAAGATTTGACTCACCACTGTCTATGTATTTACATTCGTAATATCCAATAAACATTAATTAATAATATTTTTTACGTAACGAAATTCTTAGTGAAGATTTTCAGTCACTGATAATGTATCAACGATTTTAAAATTGATTTTAAAAGTGTTTGGAAAAGACTATATGAGACTTTCTATTTTCGACTATACAATACATACATACGTACGTTAACAAGATTTGACTTACCACTTCCAATATGTTTCCTGTTAACAGGAAAGCGACAACAATAAGAAGATGATTCTTCATGTTGTAGGTTAATGGGGTAGTACAGTGTTAAAGATAGAACATCTATTAAATACATCTTTGATGGGAACAAAGCAGATGATTTTAATCTCTTTTTTTATCAAATGTGATAAATAGTATCCTGTTGGTAACTGACAATGAAATGATTGCTGACCTGTATAAGTAGAAACGTGACTTATGTTCTACTAAAATATGAAGTTTCAAGGAGGAATTTTCAATTTAAAAAACGTCAGCATTAAATTCTGATCTACATAGATTTGCACTAAAAAGAAAATAACCAAATAAATAATTTAGTTAATTCAATATACATTTCTAGCGAGAAGCTTGCATTGTCATCTAAAACTTATAAAGATTTGAATGCATTAGTTCGGTCAGATAATTCTGACAAAAATCATTATTTTGTTTGGTATGAAACCGGAAAGGCTTCACTAAAATATCAGTGAGCAAGGAACTTGATTTTGGGAGCTACGAGAGACAACATTGTTAAACAGTTATAGTGTACTTCATTGTTTCTAACTTGTGAAATGATTTATAACAGAGAAATACACACTATATATAAATATTAGCAGCGTTACCTGGCGTTGCCCCGGGTTTTCGAAAAAAAATTACTCTTTCTGTTTCCCCGTTCCATATTTCGATAGGTAAAAGATAGTTTGAGAATTTATGGGAAAAAAAACCCAAAAAAACCTTGGGTTTGATTTTTGAAAATAAACTACGAACCTGTTTTAAATCAGGGCTTCCTTATGAACGATGTTTTTGTTTTTCCTTCACTGGCAAAGATAAATAGGCCCATATGGAGAATATTTAGATTATCTTATGCACGTATGAGTACCCGTTCTGGCGAACAGGATAAGCCTAGCTCTATTCCCTCATTCCCCCCATCATCCCTCCTCAAGTATAAAATTTCAAACTTAAATATGTATGTAATATTGTGTTGAATTTGCTTTAACGTAAATTTAATATATTTTTATGAATGTGAATACCGTATTCCCATTATGACATTGATGTATGAAATATACTACCAACAAAATGCAATGTTGTACTTTATTATAATGTATTAAAAGAAAAAAATCCACCCTGAGAAAAAAAGGCAGAATAAAATACATTCGCTGACTTGACTTTAATCTCATTTTATACAATAAGTATTATAATGTAAGCCTTATTCTTTTCACCTAGTCCAGTGTTTCCCAAAGTGGGAGCCGCGGCCCCTATAGGGGCCGTGAAGCTTTTACTGGGGGGGGGGGGGCGCCAAAAAATGCTGAATTAATCTTAACTCTAAATAAACAATAAGCCGATAAAAATTATGTTGAATTAATTAAATGATACAGTATGTCGAAAGGAGATGTTTTTTTGTTGTTTTTTTTTACTATGGCACTGTTTTTCAATCATCATTCTAAAGGTATAGATTGGGGGGGCTCAAACTTTTTTATTCACATCAAGGGAGCCTCAGGAATAAAAGAGTTTGAGAACCACTGACCTAGTCTATTTTATGGCAGACGACATAATTTTATTTTATAGGCTAGGCTTACTGTTTGCTTTTCCACACACGACATTTTAATTCTGCATACATTTCTTTTGTGTGTGAGGTTAAATATATGATGCATTAGTAGATGTATAGTTAATGATCTATAACTAAATAGGCCTTTAATGTATATATATATATATATATATATATAAATATATGGATGGCCATGCAACATTTCGACCTTCTACTTTGGTCATCATTAGACAAAAGAAAATAACGATAATTAGAGAATACAAGATTAAAATAATGTTCTAATCACGTGAAGCAAGAACAACAATAAAATTAATGAACAGTATTATTGAATATTTACAAATAGCATCTACGGGGCGAAGAAATAAGATTAAGAACTTTTACTTTTTTGTTTTATTTTTATTTTTACTGTATAAATTCATTTTTTAGTATAAGTTGCTTTTAAACGAATTAAGTGTATAGAGGACAGTGTTATATTTAAAACAGGGGGGCATTTGTTTTATGGATAGACTTCCTTTGATTAACAGTTCAATTCGTAATTACAATTACAAAGAATGGTGAACCCTTAGTGAGTTATCAGATGTTCAATTTCATGTCTGTGGTTTCGGATCGCCGAATTGGGTGGATTTAAAAGAATGTTACCATTTCACGAGTGTGTTGCCTTGGGTTAGACTCAACAAGCGTCTTCAAAGCATCAAGTATCAATTCCAACATGTCGGCCCCTGCCATCGCAGTTTTTAAAGCTAAAGCCACCTGAAC
>NW_013668719.1:27713-41071 GCF_000517525.1 Limulus polyphemus
CCAACATGTCGGCCCCCGCCATTGCAGTTTTTAAGGTCTAAAGACCACCTGAACGAAATTTGCTGAACTATCGTTGACACTTACGAACGTTCAAAACATTTCCATGAACTTCTTTGATATTCTTTGTGGCTACAGAGGCATTGTTTCCCTTCTTTTATTCAAACAGCATTACATGCCGAATGTGTATCTCGTCGTGTGCCATCACTGAAAGGGATTAGAATATACTAAACTTTACACATTATATAGGCTACACTAACGTGACATTTAGGCGGTTCGTTTAACTATTATACGTTTTTTTGAGGGGTGGTTAATGAAAGTGTTCCAAAACGCGACATTAATTTCTTGACGACCTAATTACTCTAATATAAAAAAGTGTATAAAACATGGAAGTTTACGTGTATTAGTTACAGTACTGAAATTCTATATAAACAATTGAAATCCACAAGTGCCTAAATGTGAAGTTCAAACAGTTAAATACGGGATGATACAAAAAGTCGCACTCAATGTGGCAGTTCTCTTACAGTAAGGTTTAAATAACAGAATATCAGTTACAATATTATATAAGTACACAAATATGTTTCCCCGAAATCAATACATCCAGAAGTTAACAGCATAACACTTACTGAAGTTATCAAGATAAAATAACTTAAAAAAAAAAGAATAAACGGACTTGTTTCAGTAGGCATGATGCTTTTAATATTGTCTGTGAAAGCTCTTTCAGCGAAAGGGTTTCATTGAATCAGTCAGTAAATAACAAATCGCTTCAAATGCAAAACATTCAGCTGAAATGGCACTTAGAGTTTCTCGTGATTTTTACAAAGCACACTGGATCAACAGGAAAAAACCAGAAAAGAAACTCAATAACCCAAGTGCTTTCGAAAAGTGGATTTTCATTCATCAGGAGCAAAAGGCATGTTTTGCCCTTGATTTTCCTTTTTACCCCTGATGAAAGAAAGTCCACTTTTCTAAACCTTTTAGGTTATTCCACTGAGATATTTCATGTTCCTTCTGACCTAGTTATTAAACAATATTTATAAGTTTAATAATATTTATATGCAATGTTCGCTCATTCTTTCTACATATACATATATATATGATAACATGAAACCACAAATAGTGTATATAATTTTGATTAGTTTCGATAGTCCCGAGTAAATTTACACTTAATTCATATTTTTTTTTATTTATATTTCTTTTGTACCTTGGCGGATTACTGTCGAAGTTAAATTATATTTTGTATTTTGTTGAAGCATTACTTATTGCTTTATCAATAAATAAAAATATTTCAAGAACATCTCCGAATTAGACTTTCTTGTATCGCCACCTGTTGACTAATGTAAGAAGCTTTATAAAGAAAGTGGCCCCAAAAAGACTGTGCTTCTCCGGGTTTTAAGTTAAAAATTAATCAGAAGAGTAACATTGACGTTTCTTGTTTCTGGTGCCCTAACACTTTTTGTGTTGATGAAGAATTATTATTTGATATAATTTAAATTTTTGTTACTTTGCTATACTCTAAATTGAGACAAATTGAAAATTCTCAAACAAATAAAGTGTTTACGGAACTTATATCAATTATCCTTACCGGAGACAGTTTGGTGACTAAAATACACAACACAAATATTAGAGAAAGAAACTGTTAAACTGGTATAAAAAGTCTCAAAATTCTGAAAGTACTTGTTCCTTTGTAATCGTCTCTGATCGGGCTGGAAAAGATCTGACGAACTTATCTTGGATATTACAGATTAATTCCACAACACTCTGTAGTAGTATTTTTGAACACTGCTCGAATTAAAACTGACTGGACATATTCTTATTCCTGAATTAACAAAAACACTAAAAAACTCTGTTTCAAATGTAAATTGGCAAGAAAATTTAGGGCTACATCTTATACGTTAAATAACATGAAACTTTTATTTATGAGAAATCTATTTTTTGTTTTGAAATATTTGTCAGTTTTTCTTCAGAAAAACAACAACAAAACATAATGCCACTAGTTAGGAATAGGGTGTGTGGTAAATTTGAAAATATTTGAAAAACGGAACTGTCATTTACAAAGATGCATTGAATTTACTTAAGTTACATTCGGCTTAAGTACATTAAGTTTGAAATGGATGTTTCGCGTTATGACAAGTGGCTGGTCGTGAACAATTTGGCGTGCTGGGCTACGGATCGAAAAGTTCAAAATCCGCGGCACCATGCTGTTAAACATGCCCCACACTTTTAACTGTGTGTGTGCGTTATAAAAGTGACAGTCAATCCGTTATTCGGTTCAAAGCTAGATCAAGGGTCGGTTTCTGCTGATTGGTTAATTTCATTCTGGCAAAATTAGCGACCACTGTATTTGAACTGTAGGGGATGACTGAAGTCGCCGTTTTAACTCAAAGTGGAAAAAAATGCCGTTCAGTTTGAAAATACCAAATACTGATTCTATGTGATTAGTGACTGAATTAAAATATATCATATGAAAATTAGATAAGTGTTAGAAATTGGATTTGATAAATTAGTTTGTCTTTGCCTATACTTGATATTAGTTAGATGAAAAGTTTTCGTGCACTACATATTTAAAACTATATAGCATCACCAAAATAATATCTTAATATCTTCTTCAGGGAAAGGACGTTCATAAACAAGAGTTAAGTTGTGATAAACTACACTAAACAGTGATATGATATTGAAATTGCTCTTTGTACAAAAGAACAAAGTGAATGTAGTGACGGGCGATTTGTTGATCATCTATATATTATATCTAGCCCACAGTAAATTCGTGACTACTGAACAGTGCAATATCATTATATATGATTTGTTTGGCTGGGAGATTATGTTTCGGCCACTTCTGAGAAAGGATATCCGTATAACAACAGCGCTATATGATGTAGAGACAAAAGACACTGTAAGCAAAAGGAAAACTTCGATGTTCTTCCTGGAAGCAGGTAAACTCGCTTAGCAGAGTAGTTAAAACAGAAATAATCTCCGAAACCACACTTCAATCTAGAACAAAGCCCCCAATCCACAAACTTGAAAAACGTGGTTTTAAAACAACTCTTCGATCCAAAACAATATTCAAACGAAGCTGGAAATATTTCTTAGTACCCCTTAACAAGATGATAAACAAGATTTGAATTTGATCAAGGATCACAAGCTTTTACTGTTTCCATGAGAAGGATAGCCAAAGAAACTGTAGTCAAAGTAGAGTCGTTCGACTACATATCTGAAAAATCTCTTGCTCTAGCTCCAATGAACTTTTATGCCTTTGTCCTGCTTAAACATTGAAATCGACGTACATATACAGAAGAGGGCCCATGGAAAGATTGACAAAATATATACTCTAAGACTGACCTTCACATCCTCTTGTTACAATGGAAATCGTGATGTCTACTGTAACGAATTTGTTATTGTATTCAACATTTGTTTAGATTGAATTTATATTTAGAAACATACATAGCTTATAGTGTTAAATATGTATTGCGAAACTCCCGCCTATTCTCCAAAGTTATAGAAGATTCTCGAGAGTAATAATCAACAATATATGTGTGTCTACGTAAACGCTTTAACTTGCATTGTTACGTAATCTGAATTTTCTAGAAAATCTTCCCACGGCTATGAATATAACCAACGCGACGCGCCAAAGAAGAATATCTATTAGTAGTTCGCTATAATCAGTGTGTTATAAACCTCGAAAACTATAACTGTGATTTTTATAACGCTTATCAGATATTTGACCAGGAACCTTTACAAAGTTCGAACATTACAAATTATTTAACTTCAGTGGATTCTCATCGGACATTAATATTTTTACGGAAACATTACCTAACTTCAACGGCGTTAAAACTTAGCGTGTGTGGCCAAGGACAAAGCTAGCTAGCTTCCCGGCGAATCGTACTTACATCAACTCGTAATTAGCTCGCTCATCGTAAACCTTCGATAAGATGTTAAGGGAATTCCAAACTAGAAGAAAGGTTTTATATTGTTTGTAAGTTTGTGAAACTTTTGTTTATAAATCGTTGTATGTAATAACTATTTGTAATAATTGTTATTGTAAATAGTACCGTTGTGTGTATATTAAAACGTATCTGTGTTTAAAAATAAAACTGTGTATCATTCTTGTTGGCAAATATCATAAACTGACTATATATTGGCATTTATTTACATACTAAATCCAAAGTACAATTTAATTACTAAATTTAAATTATCAATTGAATCCGCTTCGGATCATTTGAAATTCTAATACGTAACACTACCAACATTATATGTAGCCATGGGCATTTGATTAAACACGATAAACAAATGAAAATACAGTTCCAAGGGCAGCACTAGAACTGGAGCTGGAACATTGTTTTTGCAAAGAGCGGTTAATTCTTAGTATATATATATATAATACTATTGTAGGAGATCTGAAACTTTTTGAACGATATTATTAAAACCAGTTCCCCAAATAATGATTTATTCATAATTTTAAAACTTTGTATTAGTAGTTTAGGGTCTTGAAAGATAGATCAGTTCCTAACCGAGTGCGTTTATTAATCGTGTAGGTACTCTTGGCTTTTGTATCTTTGTAAACAATCTTTACAGAAAACCCAAAGATAAATTGCATTTATGGGTTCAATCAAAAGAAATTTGTTTGTTTGTTTGTAGAAAGGACAAAGCTACACAATAGGCTATCAGTACACTGCCCACCACGGGTATCAAAACCCGGTTTCTAGCGTTGTAAGTCCGCAGCGCAGACATATCGCTGTGTAACTGGGGGGCCAAACGGAATTAACAAGAAAAACACTGCAATCTGTTGTAATAAGTATTTTGCGGTGGATTTTTACATTCGTTATATTTATAGTCCCCCGAAAAAGATTTAGAATTAGTACGACATTCTGGATCTCTGTAAATTCATTGGGAGTAGGGAAAGATATGATGGAATCAGAGAAAAAAACAAAAACAAAATTACTGAAAATAAGCTCTTTAATAAAGTTCTATGTTTTGACTCTTTAGCTCCAGCTATTAAATTCATTTTAGAATATTTTTCTATTAGTGAGTAATTATTTCGGGTCAAAAACTGAATTCAATTTGTAGAAGTCGTAAACCAATCGAAAATTATTTGGGGGCCAAAGTGGATGATTTCTTCCAAAACTGAAGTGGGGTTCGCACCCCCCGTTCCGATATCTATATTGAAAATTAAGAATGTATAAAAGTTCTGTGTTTGTTTAATAATAAAAAGTCTGGAATTGTTTTGTTTTATGCGCCACATTTAAAATGTTCATCTATTCATTGGTATATGAGTTTTTGTTCTCGATAGCATACTTTAGGCCTCATTTCTTTATAACAAAATCATTATTAATTTGATTAATCCCACCAAGTGTGGAATTTGAAATACTTATCTTGATATAATAACTTATATTGCTAACTGAAATTAAATATTAATTTTCCTCCCGGTATTTAGAAATAAGATTTCCTGTTTATTTAGATCAGAATTGACTAAAAAGGGGGAATGGATTGTTCATTTCAGATTGTATTACAGAGCAATTCTGAGATGTGGCACTACAATTGTTGAAGACGTATAATGTAGCTGACTGCATTTGGCATACTCTCACGTAGGGAAATTATGGGTCAAAAAGAAAGCTCTGTAAATATCCAAAACATTATAGAAATAAATGATATAGTACAATAAGCAGCCAATAGATGGCAAGACATTCTGTCAATGTCTAAATGCTGTAATTATTGTGGATAGCGTAGTTCAAATACCGGTTCATAAAAATAGATACACTTAAATTTTTAAATCCTCAATGTTCTCAAACGTATAAAGCAAAAATGATATATTTAAAACAACAAGATGACTTTATAGTTAAATAATCATTATTTTATTTGGATTAAAAAAATACCATATGGATTAGGCAGGATGGTGGCACCGTTCTGTTTAAAAAGTGCGTCGCTGAGTGGTGAGGAGAGACGACGTTTCTTCTGGAAAGTCACAAACCAGGCACTGTTAGAGGAGAGAAAACAGAAATGAGAAGTAAATATAACGAGTTAATTACGTAATCTGGTTCAGAGACGAGAGAGTTTCGGCTATGGCAGATTAGATAGTTTATTTACTTTCAGACATCGCACTTAACTGTAATATTATAAACTTGTGTGTAGCTAGTATGTTCAGTCATTATTTATTTTGGCATCCTTCCCATAAATCTCAAATCATTTTCCGACGTTTCTAACCTTGTATCGTTCTATCAAGCGTTCTTTTTATCAGACTTATCTTGTAGCTTTACGATGAGCTCGGAAAATCTACACGAATCCACCTCTGAAATAACTATAATGCTAGATTTTTGTTTCCTTTTAACGTCTCTCTTATATGACCGCTGTATAAATTCATATTAACTAGACCTAACTAGGTAGGATAAATAAGAGATAAATTTCATTATCCCTTACCCAAACTTATTTTATATTTTGATAAATATTGTCAATTTTGGAAATACTTCTACTTGTAAAATTTTACATGTTCCTGTGCATTTTATTTTTGTTTATATCTAAAGGCGAGCCTTATTTTACAAACCATAGTTTTAAAATGGAGCATAAAGCTAAAGCTAGACAAACATCCAACCTTACAGTCGTAAATAATGTAAAATTAAACAGGATTATTTATCTGAATAATGTTTCTTGGTGTTAATCTTTACCGTAAAAATTCCAGACAACTAAGTATAAACTAGTTTTTTTTGTTCTTTAACTTTAAGTTTTCCCTATCAAACTAGATTGTTTGTGTCATGTTAAAAATTGTGAAAAGGGTTAGATGCAGTAGCGACTAAAAATCAATTAGAAAACTAAAATGTGATAGGTAGACATAGTGATGGGTACAAGTTTAGTAAAATTCTAAGAATTTATGAATATGATATAAATTAAAAACTGGTAGATACAGTAATGACGAACAAGTCTGATAGAATGAGAAAATCAGGGAGTTAGATGCAGTAATGGCGTACAAGTCACAAAGATGTATAAAATGTGGCAGATACAGTAATGACGAACAAGTCTGATAGAATGAGAAAATCAGGGAGTTAGATGTAGTAATGGCGTACAAGTCTCAAAGATGTATAAAATGTGGCAGATACAGTAATGACGTACTAGTCTGGTAGAATGATAAAATTAGAGAGTTAGATGTAGTAATCGCGTAGATGACTTGTAAAATTCTAAGAACTTACGAATATGAAAAAATGTGATAAATACAGTAATGATGTACTATTCTGGAAGAATGATATAATGTGGTAGACACAGTAATGAGGTATCATTCTGAGATAGTGATAAAATGTGGTAAATACAGTAATGATGTACTATTCTGGAAGAATGATAAAATGTGGTAGACACAGTAATGAGGTATCATTCTGAGATAGTAATAAAATGTGGTAGACACAGTAATGAGGTATCATTCTGAGATAGTGATAAAATGTGGTAAATACAGTAATGATGTACTATTCTGGAAGAATGATAAAATGTGGTATATACTAATGACGTCCTATTCTGTAAAAAATATATAATGTGATAGATGCAGTAATGATGTACAATTCTGTAAAAACGATATAATGTAGCTACAGTAACGGAATAGAAGCCTTTTTAAGGGGTACTGGAAGCGGCGTCAGTTTGATGGAAAGCTACATTGCAATGTTCGAAGTCTGGATCCGCACTCTTTGTACTTGTTTACGTAAGGCGTTTTTTCTGCTTTCTTTTATCGTCAGTGAAACGTGTTTGTTATTTTACCCTGGAATTTCTCTGCTCTTTCTTTTTAAACATCATTCTATTATTACAAGTGTTTCCTAATTATGTTATTAAGGAATCAAAACAAACATTTTTTTTCTGTTACTTGTTCTAGCTTTTAACATGAGCCGATTTCGCAGTTTAAAAGATTGAAAAATTACATTTTTAAAGTACTTTGTTAAATATTAAATTATTTCTATTTATATGAAGCGTGAAATGTAGTATTCTATAAGCAACTAATCTAATTATGTTAATGTTTCCCAATAGCTCAGCAGTAAGTTTAAAGTATCATAGTGCTCAAATTCAGATTTAATACTCGTGGTAGATGCAGCGTTTTGCGCTAAAATAAACATTTTCATGACACGTAACATAAAGGTATGTTGAAAGATTAATGTAAATGAAAATTATAATTCAGTATGCTGCACAGTTCTGTAACATAGGACTATATACTATGGTGGGACATAGTGTTTAGAGTGACGGGCTGCGGACCTGAAGGTCTGACACTCGAACCACGATATTCCGTCGAATACACTCTACACTTTCAGCTGTGGACGTGTTATAGGCGTAAAAGTCAATGCTCCTAGTAGGTTAAGAGTAGACATGTGCTACTAACTAGTAATCTGAACCAAAGGGTCTCTGACTTGGTGGTTTAACTCATGTGTCGTATAACGTGTCGCTCAAGTTGGAAATACCAAGTACTGTACCGTGCCATAGTACTACACATTCCACGCCTAATAAGAAGAAAGCATACACCAACAGGCTCAGAAATACAAGTATTACTTTATGGAGATTTTATTATTTTGTGTTACTTTAGTTTATTTTGTGTCCACGGGAGAATTCCTGTTAAAATGAATACTAAGGGTACATGGATTTTGAGGTTTTAAAATCTTCTAAAATATTTAGATATATGTTTTTGGCGTTTCAATGTCAAAAGCTGGCGTTCGTGCTCGAAGCGTATTTGTATCTAAGACAACAGAATGTATAAGACATTTCTATAAGTTAATTGTTTTTGTTGTTATTTTAGGGATTGAAAAACGAAGAGGGGGAGCTATAGAAACAAATAAGATGGAAGATGCACAGCTGCGAACAGTTTCTTCACCATGATTTATTGCTAAAAAATAGTGAAATCACAGTCAAAATTCACAAAATTATGATCTCATTTGTCAAGATATATTATCAATTATAACAGGCTTCCATCTCACTTAAAGTATAAACTGTATTAGAAAAAATGTCCTAATTCATGCATTAGGCTGTATTCTATGGTCGTGCAAGTCAAAACCAAAAATACCTTTTCATCTCAAGCGTTACACATATCGGTGCTTTTTCCATTGTAGGTATCGTAAGAAGCTGCTAAAATCTGGTGCTTTTTCCATTGTAGGGATCGTAAGAAGCTGCTAAAATCTGGTGCTTTTTCTACTGTAGATATTTACGATCCCTACAATGGAAAAAGCACCAGATTTTAGCAGCTTCCTATGGAAGCTGCTAAAACCTGATGTTTTTTCCACTGTAGATATCATAGGAAGCTGCTAAAACCTGATGTTTTTTCCACTGTAGATATCATAAGAAGCTGCTGAAGCCTAACGTTAATTTTTAATACTTCGTACAACTGTATAACTAAAGTAAAAATACCTTAACATAGAACGCTCTGGGCCGTTACATAGCTGCAAGTCAGTAAGTTCTGGCATATTGCTTTTTAATGTTTTCTTCAGAAAGTGATTTTATTAAAATTAAGTCTTGATACGTAATTTTAATAAGTTTACTCATTGTAAATTATCTTAATGAAGTTAGTCTACTCCAGACGTTAAAAAAAGAAAGAAAATATAAAGATGAGACACCAAGGAAATACTAATACTCCTTATAATAATAAAGCGAAACTAACGGACCATTTGAAGGTCTGTTACAAATGTCCATCAAGACTAGTAAAGTTAAAGGTCTGTATCTTAGGACGCTACTTAGCCTATCAGGCAACTTCCGACGATCTTTAGTATCTGCGCGTCTATCGTCAACCAGTTTATCTATTTATATGTGAAAGGTTGTTGTTTAAGCTCGTGCCAGCACTATAATAACACGCTCGAGTAATGGAAGTTGTGCTACTCTTGAATAATGAACAGTTTAGAAAAAATAGTTTTATTTTAAAGAAATTTCTGTTGCTTAATACAACATCAAAAATTGCATTTATACTTCCTTCGTGTGATGAAATGTAACAAAATGTTTACTTAAAATCACTATAGCATCATTTGAAGCCATGAGCAAGTAATCATAATATAGCTATAAACAACTTCAAACCATTCATTCAGCACTGTTTCCACGAAAACAACGGTATGGTTGTAGAAAACTACCATTTCTTTGCTTCATTAAAGTGTTGTTATACAACCCTCCCACTGGAAACCTGTATGTAACTGGTTAAGGTTGAAATGTTTTAAATCTTGATCTTTATCGTAACTGGTACTATACTAGTGGTAATGACACCACAGCTTTGGTGTCATATGGTGATGGTGGTAATTTATCAAAATATTGGTACTATAGTAATGGTGATGACATTACGACTTGGGTATCATATGGTGGCCATTTTATAAAGTGCTAGAACTATACTAATGGTAATGGCACTACAACTTGGGTATCATTTGTGGTCATTTT
This sequence comes from Limulus polyphemus, assembly GCF_000517525.1. Taxonomy (NCBI): domain Eukaryota; kingdom Metazoa; phylum Arthropoda; class Merostomata; order Xiphosura; family Limulidae; genus Limulus; species Limulus polyphemus. Next base: position 38,073 of record NW_013668719.1, read on the forward strand.
ATAATGTACTGGTACTATACTAGTGGTAATGACACTACAGCTTGGATATCATATGATGGTCAGTTTTAAACACAGAACTTTCAAATCCAGTTTTAAGTATTAAAACAATCAATAATTAATAACAAAATCATAATATTAGAAAGAAAAAAAACGTTTTAAAGTCGCAAAGCTACGTGTATCACTTTTATTGAAATACGATTATTAACTTCTGATCAATAAACTATCTAGATAGAAGAGAGCTAAAGTTAATTCAGTAATTAATATAACTAATTTAACATACCGTTATTAGTTATAATGATAAGATATCACTGGTTCGTCAGTTGAGCACCCTCGTTCTCAGCGATTATGCCTATCATTTGATTCCTACTAGATTAGAAAACTACAGTACTACAATCAGTGCCAAATTAAAGAAGAATATACTACCAGTTTATAATTAAACGCCCTTATTGTCAGTAGCTACAAAATGACTCGAGAGTCACGCAATACTTGATTTATATAACTTGCTGGTCATCTTATAACTTAAACGTTAAAGTTGAAATGGAAACGAATTGTGAAAAGCAAAAGCCACTACTAAAACCGCCCCCCCCCCCCCGTGGTTGAACAATAATGTTATTACAATAATAAAAGAACGTAGTTTGTTATAAAACTGAAGTTATTATTTTTGGATTGTAATAAGAAAAAGAACAGTTATTATTTATAAAACTATTTATTTTGCCCGCTTCTTCTAATTAAACATTCTTATTGGACGAAGTGTTTGAAAGTGAAGATACTCGATTAAGTATTGTACTATCGGCATGTGGTAAAACTAAATGTTCGAAAAAGTTCAATATTTAATTAGTTGAAAGTATGTATTATTATAATTATTTTTTGTTTGTGGTGACAATCACGTTAACTTCTGTATATTATTGTAATTACTCTGTGTTTGTAGTGACAGTCACGTTAACTTCTGTATATTATTGTAATTACTCTGTGTTTGTAGTGACAGTCACGTTAACTTCTGTATATTATTGTAATTACTCTGTGTTTGTAGTGACAGTCACGTATGTATGGGGTTGGACGTGGTCTAGTGTACTAAGCTGCGCATCGAAGTGTCTAAGGTTCGAGAAACAAGCTCCGAACTTTCATCTGTGGGCGTGTGCTGCTGATTGGCTGTCCTCCCTTTTGTCAGTAGTTCAAAATCAGTAGCAGGTATACTTGAATACTAGGGGTCGTTCACCTGGCATTGGTTCTTCCAAAACACAATCTGGCACGCTAACCACAAGCCACACCCAGCCGAAAGAGCGATAAATGGGTTTGCTACTCAGTAAAACATCGTGCTACTTGTTTGATAATAAGTATAAGAAAACAAAAGTTAGTAACTTACTACAGTTGTGTATCCTATGTATTATAAAAATTAATTTCCAACTTTACAAGGGTTTGAGCAACTAGCAGCAATTATAGAGAAAAGACTTGTTACAACAACATAATACGTTTTTGTTGGCAAGATTTAATTACTAAAAGCAAGCTGATGTGGTGTATTCTCGCTATTCTTCCTTACTTACATCAAGAGCATAAAGTAATAACTTAATAAAATAATATTTAAGAAATAACAAAACAAGAGTTCAAAGTTTTATTTTAGTTTAATTCGGAAAATATTAACGTTTAGAACTTGCGATTTTATTAATATTTGTATAGAGTTAAACACATTATTCCGAAATAAAAGTCAATTTGTTTGCTTGTAGTTAAATACAAAGCTATACAATGGACAATCTGTGCTGTGCCCATCACGGGTATTGAAGCCCGATTTTTAGCCTTATAAGTCCACAAACATACCGCTTAGCCCCTGGGGGACAATAAAAGTCGGAAATATGAGTTTTGATTGTGATAGAAAAGTGATTAAGTTCCATGACAAGTTAAAAAGTGGTCCCAGAGTGCCGATTTACAAAAGTTTAATGCAGTGATTTTGAACATGGGGCGCACGCCCCACAAGGGGGAATTTGAAAATGCCACAATAAGAAAAAATTTTCATTTGGGTGTGAAATTTTGGTCATTTCTAAATTTTACATTATATTATTATAGCTTTTCAACACCAAATTTGTTTTTATATTAAGGGGAATCAAATTTTTTGAGGTGTAGAAGTGGGGCATGGAGCAAAAAAGGTTAAGAACCACTGGTTTAATTCGATTATTTGTTGTGCAAAAACAAGAATCCAAACCACAAGCTGCAAATTTTTGATTTTAAATAAAAATCGTTTCCTATTTCTTTCCTTATGTCATCAAAATAATTTGACATTTGTCAGAAAAATATTTACCATTACTGTATACTTAAGCTTGAGTAACGCGCGCGCGCACACACACACACACACAAATGTACAATATTTAATAGGAATATTCGTTACGTCTTCCCATCCCGTTCGGTTTCGAGTAGTTTAATTATGTTTGGTACACAAGGTAAATGAAAATAAATATTTGCATGTATTTTGATTTGTGAACGTATTGTGGAATGCTTTACCTAATTTCTATCCCATCACATTATTATCACAGGTCTGTAATTTAAGGTTTTCATTCTTATTCGTTAATCTATGACGCCTAAATACAAACGTGACGAGGAACAGAAAAAAACGTTTTAAGAAATTATTTTTTCCTTTTCTCTGTAAAAGTAATATATATATTGTAGTTACGTCGGTGCTGAGGATTAGTCTGGTCGACACTTTGTAAAGAAACAGCACAACTTTTACGATGATGTTCGCCCTCAGGTACTTCCAAGTTATGAGCAACTCGGAAACTTTATTTTTAACTAGGAAATATACTTCAGAGTAGACGATAACACGGAGGTTGAGGAGCGATTTCGAAAGTAAGAACGTGCTTCCTTATAAAAATGAAAGATTTAACTCTGTATGTTTTATTCTTTAAAATTAGTCTTTCGGGGATAATGGAGTAAGCGAAATAAGAGAAAAAAACAACACACATATCTTAGATTAAAATAACCTCGTAATAGCATTAATGTATTTAGCCTTTTCT
>NW_013668719.1:42071-61215 GCF_000517525.1 Limulus polyphemus
GCTGAAAGGGCGAGCATGTTTGGTGGAACGGGGATTCGATCCCGCGACCCTCAGATTGCGAGTCGAGCGTCTTATCCACCTGGCCATGCCGGGCCCTCTAACGTAAATCAATGCCAAATTTGGAGTCCGCTTTCGGGGAATTCCCGTAAAAGTGTTTTCGCGAAATACCCGTGTTCTCTTAGGGGTTGAGTTTTACCTTTGTACATACCTCGGGGCCTAGAAGATTCGTTTGACACCATTTAGAAGTTGGTGATTCCAGCAGTTTAGGAGAAGGGTTTTCAGGAAATTTCCGGGTTCTCCAAGAGGTGGGGTGAAAAATTTTACTTTGTGCAAACCTCGGGATCGAGACGAATCCATTGGTTCCATTTAGAAGTCGGTGCGACTACCAGTTTAGGAGGAGTTACGAGACACACAGACACTGAATCTTATTAACTAGATGCTACAATTATAGCATGATTGTTTACAGTCTTTCAGAAATAATAGATCAAGTGAAGTCAAAATACATATTCGACTCCTGGATTGTACTAAATTTACCATTATGATTATTTTATTGTGATGTATTACAATTATGTTTTATATTCGATTCCTGGATTGTACTAAATTTACCATTACGATTATTTTATTGTGATGTATTACAATTATGTTTTATATTCGATTCCTGGATTGTACTAAATTTACCATTATGATTATTTTATTGTGATGTATTACAATTATGTTTTATATTCGATTCCTGGATTGTACTAAATTTATCATTATGATTATTTTATTGTGATGTATTACAATTATGTTTTATATTCGATTCCTGGATTGTACTAAATTTACCATTACGATTATTTTATTGTGATATATTACAATTATGTTTTATTACAAATACTATTTCACTTGTTTCGATAAAATACTTATGTTATCACTGAATTAAACACGTGATAAGTTTGAGTATTTACTATAGTTTATTTGTTTTGAAGCAATTATATATTATAGTTAAACAGTACACGTTGACGTCTCCAACTAATCTGTTTTACATCTATAGAAAGTGTAATATATTGCCAGCATTCAAACGTCTGTAACAAAACTACCCTTCACACGCACTTTAATGCTTTTCAACATATGCGAAGAATGTTTTCTAAACTCATATTTAACTAGTTAACTATAATTACTTATAAAAAATATTGTCATGGGTTACATCAAATGTCAAATATCAGATAATTTAAGAATAAAAATTTGTCTGCATTCTTCTATTTCAGAGTAACTAAGCCTTAATTATTACTTTATGTTCACAAGTTTGATTTATAATAATTATAGCATTTTTTTCAGATGTATTAACCATTATTATAGAGCTTATTCATATTTAAACAGCCAAAAATAATAATATATATATATATATTATGGAAAACAAACCAACTTGTATAGTAAGTCAATATTCTTCATAGAATTATTTATGTAAACTTTTCAAGTAATCCAAAATATTAAGATATAGATATCGGTCATCAAATCACCGATCAACCAGCATTCCACTATAATTATCTCTAACTTGCATGAAAAAATCATTTAAGAACTCAATTTATTTCAATGCTTTTATGTCTTACGAAGATGAAACATGAAAAGATATTGGCTGAGAACTAATGGTTTTATGTTTTAATCATTATACAGTTACTGGTCTGTTATATATATATATATATATTTCGCGACGTATATACTTGAAGTTAAATTATATTAATTTGTGCTAACATTGTTTCAGTTTTTTTACATAAGCATGTTTTTTTATTATGAAGATTATTTTAATTTGTTTTTGTAAACATTTTTTTTTTTGTTATTAGATCGTTGTTATATCGCCAAACACAAGATCCTGACTGCTATGCCAGAACAACATGCAAATATAATAACAACAACACGATAAACACGTCACTTAAGTTTAAAGTGATCCACTTTTCACAGGAAGACTGATGACCCTTCCAAACCTTCTGCGTTGTGGAACTCGGTACGTTGAAGAGTTATCTCTATTTAGCCATCAGTTATGGTAGATTGAGTACCTTCTGGGGTATCTTGGATTTGTCTTTCTCTGTGACAGTTCTCGTTTCGGGAAAACCATACATGTGGTTTTAAGTATAGCCCCACCCTTCAAAGTAACACCCCAAAACGAAAAGGATTAATTAGACATTATGCACTTTTATCAACCTTCACACACAGCAATGTATGTTGTATTTAGATGAAAGACGAGTATTGTGCTTATTTTGAAATTAATATGAATCATTTCTAAACAAAAATCGGGCTTTTTATGAATTATTTGTTTATTAAACATCCTAAAACTATGTAATATCATATTGTTTTTCTAAAGATTACGATTCCAAAGTGCCAAATATCATATTCTTTGGTATGACTGAATAATCTAGATAGTTTGTCATTAGATTGTTTGTTTGAAGTTAAGCACAAAGCTACACCACGGGTAACGAAACCCGATTTCTAACGTTGTAAGTCTGCAGACATACCGATGTGCCACTGCGGGTTTGTCATCAGCAGAGTTGGTTTAAACATTTCATTCACTTTGTAAAGACCTCAATAATGTTTTCTTTGAATGAAAGAAATTGATCAAAATTAAATTAAGCCCATTCTACACCAAAGACTTCGTTTGTTAAACTGATATGGACAGAGTCAATTTCGATTGTTACTAACTGATTAGTTTCAGTAACTGAACATCCTGGACCCTGGATTAAAAGAATATACAACAAGAAAAACGAGATCTAAGTGTACATAAAGGATTTGTTGCAACACTACTATTTCGAAACTAGAAAACCAAAGGTGTTTTAAAAATAATAAATATATCATTTTCCTATATTTCACGTAACGATCGACAGGAGGCAATTGTCTTGGTCAACATTTTTTAACCCATCATTTTCTTGTATGTGGCAATGATCCACCAATGTGTGACCTTTGTGACATTCAGGTCACAATTGCCCACGTTTTACTTTAATGTCGTCGTTACGACTGTGAGCGGCGACACCATTTTAGGCATGTATTTTTTAAGTTTACCTCTGACATGGACGGTGTCACCGTCCAACTTGATTGTGTTTTAGCTTTTTGCGGGCCATTGTCCTTTTTACTTCAATTTAGTTTTGTACCTAATAATTTTGGAGCACTGTTTAGCTTTTAACATTTTACTGTATTTTACATGCGTTATTTTTACCGGTTGTTTAGCGCAGATAGCCTAGTTATTTTGTGCCAAAAAACGCCAATCAACCTTTATTTCAAAAATGTTAACTTTTAACAAAAACAACCAAACTCTTTTGTTCAACCATAACTACTACTGGAATCTATCGTGTATTAAGTGAGGATGAAACTTATAATAAATTATAATAGGTATAAGAACTACTATTTTATCCTAAAAAAATGAAAATAGCACTCAAAAGATTTGTGATTGTTCTGAACTTTTTGAATTTCTACGAGAACTTGATGCCATCGTGTTTTGAAGACTTTACCAAAACAAAAAGAAGATATTTTGGTTATTACTATCCAAAACCTATATGGACTAACAGAAAGTACATCAGAGAGAGTTGTATGTCACCTGACGACAGACGTTGATAAATTTGTGTCATCCATTAGTCACGTGAGACTTGCTGTGACACAGTGTTCTTCTAATGTCCCTCTGATGACAGAGGTAGAACAGAAATGTGCGTATTATTCTGGTATTTAAATACGTCACATTCAGAATGTTCATTTAATACGAATAAAAAGAAACATGCAGGGAAGCTTCTGGTTAAGTTTAAATCATTTCACTCGTTTCTCATATTCTAAAAATTCTCTCACGTCGTCTGACTGAGGTAATTTAAAAAAGAAAAAGAAAACAGTAAACGTTTTTGAAGCCCGACTTCATTTGACAAGCGAGGTAAATTAACCGTTACATTCTATTTATCATTTTAAGCGTAAAAAGATTACACCGACCACATTATTACGTGTTCTGTGTATCTTGACTATGAAATTTTAAGAATTTTCCGCTATCACATTTACACATGAATATTGCATATTCATTACATTCGCTTGAAGAATAAAAATTACATGTATACCGAGTTACTCCTCTGCTTGTGACGTTAGTGTAATGTATCTCTCACAAAAAAGGAAAGACACGCTTATAAGTAGTGTTAGAAGCTAAGGGGTTGAGGATTGGAGTATTCCATTACACGTGTATTCCACATTATCTAGGGTTGTAATCACCATGAACTCTGTTATAAAGAACTATTAAATATTTTGAGGAAGCCGTCTCAGGTTTTTAATTAGAATTACTTTAAGTATATAAATATAAATATATCTTGTATCTTGTGCTACAAATTTATAAAAACATATTTACCAATGATTTCATTTGATAATTAAGCAGTCAACTTTTATGAAACCTTCTAAGTACCCGCATATTTATCAAAATTTCCCTTACACACATTTGTTTAACACTCTATTTATTTGTATAAACCAAATTAGATAAAGTGATTTTTTTAGCCTTTAAAGTACACAAATGTAATCATTTCTTATTCACTGGCGCTGGAACAGTTTTTACCATGAAGGGCTGAAGAAAATGGTTAACCCCTTATATGATGAAAACCACGCTTTCAGTTGCTATGTTGAAACATGTTAATAAAGCTAAGCCAACATCAACACGTGTTTATCTATTTAAGTAAATACATGCCTTAACCACAGTCTTTGTTAAAATATTTATAATAGACTTGCCATAAAAAGTTAAAAGCAAACGAACCGAAAAGTAAATCATGCTATCCGACACTTTTTTTACCTTCAATACTTCTTTCCTGAAGAATCTGACGACATATTTTCTCACAGTAAATTACCAGTAAACCTCAGCTCGCACTCGTATAGACTGTGCAGATCAACACTCTTCAAACACCACCAGCAGGTGAACAGCACCACAGAACTTTAAACGAGGTAGTACCCGCGTCCTTGATCGTAGTTGGTCTGTAAAACAATTGGTCAAAGCAGGGATTTTTTGAACCTTAGAAGGCATGATAGCATATGTCTAGTAGAATCGTCCTTATCAAATACCGTTTCTTCCAGCGGCTGTTTAAAAGTGACAATCGAAAGGGATAATACACCTGCCACTAAGAAAAACTGTGGGTGTAAGCATTAACTATGTGATCGAATGAATCGTGTTTTACCATGTGAATGAATCGTGTTTTACCATGTGAATGAATCGTGTTTTACCATGTGAATGAATCGTGTTTTACCATGTGAATGAATCGTGTTTTACCATATGAATGAATCGTGTTTTACCATCTGAATGAATCGTGTTTTACCATATGAATGAATCGTGTTTTACCATGTGAATGTTCTATACTGATCCTTAAGTAAAAATATAAGTGGAAACTGAATTTAGTTATTAATAAAACTATTGTTGCAATGACATTTTTGTAACTTTGATTCACATATGATTTGCTTGTTTAAAATTGCACATTTGTTGCGAGCGCGGGAACAATTCAGTACACTTACTTTTCATCTGATGTAGGACTAAAGCGAAACTAGTTGTATACATATTTTATTTGTATCTTGTGAATGTTTCAAGATAAAAGCTCCAAGATAAAGTGAAAATAAATAATAAATATTGTACTGATGTTATTAAACCATGTTGTGGTTTGATAGTTAATTCCTTTTTGGGCAACATTTAGAAGCCCACTTATTCAGGTGAACACATCCAGGAATATTATTCAAAAATCATATTAGTTAAATTCGGGTTATCGGTTTTTCCTTTTTGTTTTGTTTTTTCAGTGATATTCTATCGATAATGCTATGAAATATTATCAAAAGGTGTTTAATTGTGAGAAAATATGCATGTTTTGAAACTTTATGTCTGTGACACAGTTTCCCGTGTAGAATCTATTCTGGTAAGGGTTAATATGACTCCATGGAGATCGAATGGGATGCTCCCGGAACAAAGGCTAATTGTCAGTGCTTTGTGTTATATCATATAGAATTAGAGACCTGAAGAACGTGCTGGTACACTCTATTAAGCTCCTGCTTAAAAGAAGATCTCGGTCAGATATTAAGAGAATTGATGATAGAGTGGGAAAATTCACTTCCTTTGGAAGTCTAGGTGAGGTGATACACGCGCTTCAGTACTGTCGCACGTGCCCTTTTGAAATAGCGTGTGGTGGGTACATTTCGGGTCAGGCTTAAATGGACAAGATGCCAGTCTCCTACTGCGTTATGGAGTGTGCGGACGGTTTCTCCTATTCTTGCTGCAGGAGTGCCTGTCATTACTGTCGTCCAGAAAACGGTTTTATTTTCAGAAGCAGCATTCACGTCACGTATGACCGTTGGTTAATAGATAGATGAACGTAAGCTGCGGCACAAGCGCTTACTAAAACCTATATATCTATCTATTTGACAATACATCTACTTTAGTGGATTGATAATTTAAAAGATACTGTATGACATTGTGAAATAAACCGATTAGTGTTTTCTACATGATAGATCTATAGATATGAGTTTGTTACCAAAGACTTACATTAGAAAATGTTTACACATCAAACTAAAGTGAACATTAAACAAGTGAATGTATTGCATTTGAAGGATTTTTTTATTCAGCTTCTTAGTTATTCCAATCAAATGTTTACAGAGTTAGAATTCTGAAGGGCCCGACATGTCCAGGTGGTTAGGGCACCCTACTCGCAATCTGCGGGTCGCGGCTTCGAATCCTCGTCCCACCAAACATGCTCGCCCTTTCAGCCGTGGGGGCGTTATAATGTGACGGTCAATCCCACTATTCGTTGGTAAAAGAGTAGCCCAAGAGTTGGCGGTGGGTGCTGATGACTAACTGCCTTCCCTCTAGTCTTACACTGCTAAATTAGGGACGGCTAGCGCAAATAGCTCTCGTGTAGCTTTGCGCGAAATTCAAACAAGCAAGAATTCTGAAACGCATTCTAACATGTAGTTATCTTGGTATACATATCTAACTAAAAGTTTCAGAATTTTGGAAATAGTTTTGTTTGTGCTCCTCTGCGAGTCAAACAACGCTCATTTGGCACACATGGACTCACACAAGTCAGCAGATTTTCTGTAAGGCGAATACACATTAGTCACCCAACTACAGTAAGGTCTGTGTAAGTTAAAACCCAAGGAAAAACTAAAGTAAGAGTACCCGAGAGTAAGGGTACGCAGCCTACCACAAAACCTGTTATAGTAAGGGATGAAGCAGACACGGTAGTGTTTGTTTACGCGATTTATGAGCCGGATATTTTAAAGGTTGTTGTAAAGCGTTATGCTATTGCAACTTAATAAATCACGAGCTACGAAAAGATATTCAGTTGGCCGTAAAATCTGTTTTAACACAAAGATGTAGTATACAGACAGTTAACCGGTAAACTTTAGAAGATCGTATTCATGCAGTACAGCATTAACTATGAAGCTCTTTCTAAGCCGCTCTACACCTAGAGATTGAGATACTTAACGCACTGCATAATTAGTGTTAAAATGTGCGAGTTAAGATAAGACATTCATAATAATGAGCTTGTTTAACTTGGTTTGAATAGAGGAATTACAACCAACCCTCTATGAAACTCATAATTATTTTTATTTTCTTAGTGAAAAGATATACAGTGGGCGACCTGCACTCAGTTTACTGCGGGAATTGAAACCTGGACAAGGTAAGTCCGTACACTTACGCCTAGTCCACCAGAAAACTTTTTAAAGGGATTGAATACACTGAAAAACAAATGATGTGAAGTGATTGACAATAATAAAATCCTAACTTTGAAATGAAGAAACAAGTGTTAAATATTTGTAATAAGGTAAACAACTTCCTATTATGTTAACCCTTAACATAATATAATGACTTATGAGCTCTCTAATTAACACTCAAATTACAGACTTATTTATACACCTTTTTCTACCTGTGTGGTCTAAACACTGAATCATACTGAGCAAAGAGGACTGGCAAGATCAGTGACAAAAAGTCAGTTTCAAAGTCAGTATACAACTAGCATCTCATAAAAAAACACATAAAAATGGAATTCTTTAACACCAGTTTCAGGCCAATAGAAATAAAAATGGCGGGAGTTTGAATTTTTCCTAGTGCGAGTACTGTTGCTTACAAAAATGTTTTTGGATATTCAGATAAGATTATTATTATTAAAAAAACATTTTAACATGTTTAATAACTCTAACTGTAAGATAATTTCACGTAGCTTTTGATTATATTTTAATGTTTTGCTTTTATATAATATTATGACCCCAAAGGTGTATATAAAATTTATTTAAAGGATTATAAAATATGTAACAAGAAAACTATATGGCCATGTACGTGAAAAACTCTTCTTAAATATTCTAAATTCCCCTCTTGTACCATATTTATAGTACTATGCCGGTTAGCTTCATTATGCTGAGACAGGTTATTTGACCTTTGACTCCTGTTTCTCAACCTCTTCTCAACTTACATTGCTTAGATATTTTGATATGTCGCTCATGAATCGTTGTACGAAAGTGTTTTTCGGTTAAAAACGTGTTCGAATACTAAAAACAGTGGATTTGGCATTAAGGTAAACAATAAGTAAGTTCGAGTCGGTTTTAGTTTTCTCAGTAGTAGATTCCATTTGTTTTCACTAATAATGAACTTATCGTGGGACAATAGTAATAATAAACTTATCGTGGGACAATAGTAATAATAAACTTATCGTGGGACAATAGTAATAATAAACTTATCGTGGGACAATAGTAATACGATAAGTTTATTAGGACAATAGTAATAATAAACTTATCGTGGGACAATAGTAATAATAACATTTGTTACCACAGTCAGTGTACAAAGTTTCACGCTAAAGCGTTTTCTCGTTACATCATTTTCCATTTTCCTAAGAATTAAGTTTTAACAAAAATGCTGAATTCTGAACAAAAGTTATATCTTACAAATTCCGGATAGTCAACAAAGTTTTAAACATGCTATAAGCCAGCGGATTCTTGACCTTGTGAGCTCTGCAGACCCTTTGAGCATGACCCCGATTTAATCTGACAGTTGTCCCCGCCCGTAACGGAAATAACTCAGTCTCAAATCTGAAGATACCGTTAGGGACTAGACTATACATTTTAAATTATATATATATACACAGAAAGTATTATGTTCTGTAGGACTCTTCAAAACGCCTTGTGTATTTCAGGCTGGGAAACTGTGCTTCGTATGTGATGTCTGTATGTGTTTTACAACAGAATTCTAAGAACTTACAAGTGAAACTGAAGAAGAATGTGTTATAAATTGATACTATTCATATTATGCAGCTGAAATACTAATTATCATAAAAGTTAACATTTTCCATTGCAGTTCGAGAGCTAAGAAGTTTATGTGTACCTACGTATGGCTATCTTGTAGATCCATAAGCTCCCTTCAACAATGTAATTCAGTTACTTAGCATAATAATGTCAATCAGAGTATCAAGATATGAAGTGTGATCGTTTTATTAAGCTAAACTTCAGCGAAGAGACAAGTGGTTCTATAAGACAGTGAAATAGAAATTAAAATACATTTCATGACATGAAAGTAAAATAATCATTTCCGTAACTTAGCGTCCACTTCTTGAGTGAGGATTTCCACTGTTTGTTTCTATTATCAGTTCAAAATGTTAAAATTAACTACGACTTAGCTTTGACTGCTCGGTAAAATCATCCGATTACAGTACAACTAATTTAAAGAACTCGCTTGACCAAGTTTTACAGATGTTATATGCGTGAAAGATCCTTTGTGAATGTCCCGAGGACTTAAAAGTAGTGATTAAGTTTAGTTATCTAACTGCTTATCAGCTTAAAGTCCATGGTGATAAGTGCAATTATGCATTTTTTTTTCTACAACCAATAGACACCACGAGCTCAGAAGTTTAACGGTAACAGCAGGACGGTTGACATGCTAATTACTTTGCACATATACGCGGCTGTGAAAATTCTTAGATGATCGAAGTTCGTGTTTTTTTTTTTCTTTTCTTTTTAAAATTTTTGAAATTGCTGGTTAAAAACTGATATTCTTAGCCTAATGGCAAGAGTTTCTAGCATACTAAATTGGAATATTTCCCGGAAATGGAGGATGACGCAGAAGAAATTGGAAGTAGCCACAACATTATATTCGTTTAGACAGTGGCTGATAATACTATTGGTGTTGTAGGTTTTAGCATTATGGCGTTCATGAATTCGACTGCAGAGCCCTCTAGTGGTCGATCCAATATGTCCCTGGTTGCACTTCGGGCACGTGAATCCAGATGCCTCTAGCGAGGTATTCAACGACTGTTGTTTGTCTTTAATGGTGAAGAGTTCTTTTAACCTAGATTCTGTTTTAAAGATAAATTTAACTGAACCTGTGTATATAGCTATTTAATAATTTTCTTAATTTCCTTCTTAATCATATATGAATAATGGTTAAGTAGGGTATGACTAACGTAACAGTTTTCCTCCGAACATCTAACGTAACAACAGACTGGGTATTAAGTTTTTGTGTGGATTATTCTATTTAGTAACGACAATGAAAAACAATATCGTCTAAATATTTGTTTAATATTCTCAGCTTCTTCAAAATGTGAATCAAGTCCAGTGAAAATGGGTTTATGATAAACTTTAATAGTAAGTATACCTTAGTTATTTAAGACATGAACATTAAAAATTGTTGATTGTAAACTTTATACTGGGATGTTTACTCCTTAAAAAATTGATAAATATGTTAGCCGACTCAACATTGTTAAACACGACAACAGTGTCAATCGACATATTCTCCTGTAACACACCGGCTTAAAACGTTCGAGGCAGGAGTGTAACCAAATGTTTTCATTGAAGCACAGAGAAAGGTTAGCAAGGTCAGGAATAAGGCTGGAGTCCATAGTCACTCAAGCAATAAGTTAATATGATTTACCGTTAAATATAAAATGTGACTGTTTCGTCGCAAAACGTCAAATAGTTTTGAAAACATCTTTAGTTATACCCTGTACAATTTCATTCCAAGCACACACAAGGTTAGAACAAAGATCAATGGTTTCGTCTTGAGGTATACTTGTAAAGAATGACTCGATATCATAACTAACGTAAAGAACATAATTATTAACTGTGTCTGTTTTAAGCTATTGACAAAGTCAAAAGTACCCTTAACGACAAACTCTTTAAAAAAAAACAAGACCAAAACCTTGCTAAGGGTTGATTATAGGCGCCTACACTAGAAACTGTTGGTCTAACTGCACAACCTTATTTGTGAACCATAGGGTGTCCATATAAAACCTCAATATGAGAACCGTTGGTCTGGTTTTTGGTACATTTCTTCCGTTAAGACACCATCTTTTTTTAACTTCGAAAGATACCTCATAAGTTTGGCTCCCCTAGTTACTATGTGATCATTCCAAGTGTCTATGTTGCTTAGAATAACTTCTACTTTGGTTTAATCCACTTTATTTAAAATTACAATCCATTACCTACTTCCGGTTTTGTGATTGCAATGTTCGGACAATTTTTTAAAACTTCCGAAGCCTTGGTTTTGTCCTTGCTTAAATTACTGTTCTTTTTTTTTGTATAAAATCTTGTATCATCCCGATGCACAACCAATGACTTGAGTTATAATCTGTTCAAAAGTTGTGCTCTCATTTTTAAAGATTTGACACTTAGACAATTGTTGTAAGAAAGTTTAAAACTCACGGAACAATAAATCTCAGTACCTTCCTTAGGGGGAATGGAAAATTGTATAACTCCCTTTTCTCAACATCAGAAAAATGAGTAGTCTGATAAATTCTGAATAATATCTGTGGGTTCGAAGAACGTATGCCCACATCTACGCTTTTTCAAGGTAAATGAGTTAACGTAATTGTTATTATTACAACTGATATTACTAACTTTCAAATATTCTAAGTCTAATTCTGTCTTCCAATTGCTCTAGAACTTCTTCAAATTGTTTTCTTTTTAATTTGAGAGGTTTTATCTTTAATTTCCAAGTCCGGAAAAATTATTTTGAGATTGTTTGTATTCTTTAGAAAAACACCATTTAAAACTGAAAAAAATTTGGAATAAGATGCTATTTCTGCAAGTCAGTGGAAAATAATCATGAAACAACTTTTGTGTGATTTGAAATGAACTCTTTGCCCCTTTCTAAAACTTTCTACTAAAGCAGTATCACGTAGCAAAACTTACATTCCACAGAAATTTCAAAATAATTATTACGATTGAAAACATTGGACCAGTTAATGTAGAAATGTATGTCAGGAGGCGTGGCTAGATAGAAGAAAAGCTGGCCAGTGAAATATGCTTGACATGGGTAGGGGTGGGGTGGGGGGGGATTAACAAGTGTCAAGTCTTGTAATTTCAAAGTCGTGGTCTTAGGGAATAACATATAGAAGAGCATATATAAAAACAATACATAAACAGGGCTAAATACACAACGTAAGGAAAAACCCTGTAAAAACTTGAAAATCAGTAGAGACTTAAATAATAGTCCTTGCTTACTTATCATGTATAGAAAAGTACTAAATAATATGATCTCGTTTTAAAATGAGATTTGGTCTTCATACAAATAAAACTTTAATATAGCAACTGGTAACATCCTATTCTGTTCTATGTTAACGTAGTAGTAAAGGCTAGACGAGTACTTACTAAATGTTGATTATTTAAATTTTGTAGGTTCCAAAATGAACTTCTTATGCTTGATATTGTAATAATAAGCATAAATATAACAAATAAAACTAAAATAACACTTTTTTTTTCTTTTGCAACCTTCACTGACAAGTACAGTATCGATTCCTCGGATTTATACATTTGATATTTGAAAAACGTGTTGAAAATGAACAGTGCGAAATAATGTCAGCTTACAATATCGAGAAGTGTCAGTAGGATTAACAAACATATAAATTTAATTTAACTTTTTCAGTGAAGTTGAGCTCCATTTATAAAAGAGGTTTCTGTTTCTCAAACTGTTCTCGAATTAACATCGTCTTCGCTATCACAGAGCTGTTAACATTTTTGTTAGAATACAAGTAGCTTCTTTCTAACATCAGTAACAATCCAGTTAATAGTCCCTTAAGTCTACAGGGAAATTTAAGTGGTGATAATGTTTTCCTTCAACGCCTTTAGCTTAACCTCACACTACTATGTGTTTGTTTTTAAACAGTTGCATGCGAGTTTAAAGCTATTTCCGCCTTAGTAAACAAGGATCCAGCTGAGGTGCAAGATCAACCAAAGAGTAATATATAGAGATATCCGGTCATAAACAAACAATTCTGTTAAGCGTAATATATATATACAGTTATTTTTCTAGTTTCGATTTACAAAGATATACCCGTTCATTTATTTATTTGAACAAGCAGCATATTCTTACACATACTTAAACGAAGCGGAAAAAATCATACAAAATGTTTAGTTATTTGGTAGACTCTTATTTATTTTTTCTAAACAAATTATTTCACAGGTGTACTATTTAGTGTTTTATGGTTCAGTTTGAATTAAAGAGCACTCATTAACTGAATTAGTTACACGTTTTTAAAGTACTTCCTTTCAAACTATTCTGGGACAGTTGTAAATTTACAGACTTAGAACGCTAAAATCCGAGGTTCGATTCCCTGCGGTGGACACAGCAGATAGCCCATTGCGTCTTTGTTCCGAAACAAACAAACTGTTCTTCATTATTGGATTGGAAAAATGAGTAAAATTATAATATACGTCTCTCTTAACATTATTACAAATCTGTTAATACGTAGGAGCTATAGTAATTTGTTACGGAACTACCTGTGGTTATCTCTATGAATATTACAGCTAGCAAATAATATTCTTAGACGTAAGTGAAATGTCCCCCAGTGGGACAATGCTAAGTTTACGGACTTAAAACGCTAAAATCCATAGTTCGATTACCCGCGGTGAAGACAGCAGATAGACCAATGTGTTTTTGCTGTAAAACAAACAAATCGTAAATGAAAAAGATGCAAAATTGCCCTTGAATATGATGCAGGACAAAATACATTTACTAAATTATTTTATATAATTCTTATAATTCAAAATTACATTGGCCTTCAACTACAAATATTGTTGATTTACCTACCATTATTAACACAAAATGAAAAGTGTAACATCTGTTTGACCACCAGGAGAATATAGGTGAAAATATTGCAAAGATCTCATTTTTTTATTTTCATATATATATAATACTCAATGACTAATTTGTGTTTTTTTTATATTACAAAAATTTAAAGTAAATATTCTTATTTTTACTGTTTAGGAGCAATGTAAAAAATGTTTCAAATGATATTTTTATAGGTGCTGATGGCTGCAAATAATATTTGCTAGACTTAAAATAACTTTTAAAGACAGTGGGGGGAACGCGTGATTTCTACATCGAGTGTAATTATTTATGTGATAATAAGGTCTATATACCTTCCACTACTAAATATTTTTTAGCTCTATGTAATATATTTATTACATTTGCATATTTCAATACGTGAAAAAACTAAGAACAAAATGTATAGGTTAACTCACCGTGGAAAGTTTGTTTTAAGCGCAAAGCTGCCCAATAGGCTATCTGCTGTAACCACCACAGAAATCGAACTTTAGCATTTTAACGGGAAAGGGTTGCAGTACAGATTATTAAAAGCTATACGACTTGTATTTGGGTATCGATTAGTTCTGTACACTCGTGAGTAACAGGTGTACTTTGTGGGAATGATCCTAAAAAATCTTTGATTTTCTTTGTCGCTATTAGATTAAACTATTAGATTTTAGAACTTTGAAAAAGTACGTTCCAAGGCTAGTGAGAATTTATCCACAAATAATCTACAACTGCTGCACTGCTATTATTATGATATTACTACTGGTCAACTTTGCAACATACAACACAGCCCTCTACTTATTACACGATAAGAATAATCAAAGTACTAAGTATCAAACTATTTTCTGGACTTTGGCTGTATTTTTATACATCAGCCAACGTACACAGTTTGAGAAAAATAAACATAGGCACTTTTTTTTTTCCTTTAGCAAAACAATTAATGAGAGAAGACTGTTTAACTACTTGCATATGATGAAGCTAAACCTTAAATTAAAAACAATTTGTGCTGTGAATATGGTTAGAATTTTTTGGGGACCTTGTAGTGAAACAAGTTCTAGTACAATATAATTTTCAGTGTATTTTAGAATGAACTAGTGATTAGGGTGCTCGATTCGAAATTTGCGAGTTCCAATCCCGTTACCGAATATTTTCGCCCTTTCATTCGTGGGCATTATAATGTGACGGTCAATCCCATTTTTCGTTGGTAAAAAAAAGTAGCTCAAGAGTTAGTGGTGGATGGTGTTGACTAGCTGCCTTCTTTCTAGTCTGTTACTTCTAAATTAGGGACGGCTGGCGCAGATAGCCCTCGAGTAGCTTTGCGCGAAATTTAAAAACAAAGTCCTTTTTAAAGATCAAAATGCGCCAATCAAATCAGACGCGTTTCTTCTAATTATGGAATTTTTGTATAGATATTTCTTCGTTGTGTATGAATAGGTTAATCTGTGATCTTTATCCCTTCACGATATACTTGAAATTTGGGTTATTATCATATCGTGTTCTGACAGATTTTCTACTGTGCTCACTGATTTTCCCTTTATGCTTTCTAAATTTAGCTCTGTTTTCTTTACATTAAAAATGTTCATTACATAAACACGCGCGTCTATCTAAAGCTGCAGCCCAAACTAAACCAGATGTAAAACTGTCTAGCTAAACTAAGTGTATATTAACATCTTTCGCATGAAACATCTACGAAGTAAATAAAAAAACAACAACATTGGTTTTTAGTTTAATACGCTTGTTCATTTGAGAGAAAACTAAGCCTTCAGAGAGTCAGGTGCAAATGACAGCTTCCTCCCCCTTGGTAGATTGTAGCTGTTTCAGGAGAATATGAATTTAGATACCACATGAGGGTTAGGGTATCCCGCACTTACCCTGACCCCTTTCAGGACAATGTCCGTGTGAATAAACACATTTTCTTTTTATTTGATGTTGCAAAGTCCTGCACATGGCGAACAGTTTCACAAGTAGTTGTCACATTACATTGGTTTTAAAACTCATCGAGAGCATTTACACAAAATACCCTATCAATGCTGTCAAAGAGAAACTTAATTACTATTTGTTTTGAATTTCGGGCAAAGTTACACAAGGGCTATCTGTGGTAGCCATCCCTAATTCATCACTCCTAGACTAGAGGTAAGGCAGCTAGTTAACACCACCTACCGCCAACTTTTGGGCTACTCTTTTAGCAACGATCAGGGGATTGACCGTCACATTATAACGCCTCTACGGCTTAAAGGACGAGCAAGTTCGAACCCACGACCCTCAGATTGCTAGTCGAGCGCGTTTACCACCAGGCCATGTCAGGCTAAATTTAATTAAATGGCGAGTGTTGTTACAATGGCGTAATTTTCAAATCTTTTCTTTCTCTCAGAAACAATGTATTTGGAGTTTGTGTCTCTTCTTGAATAGATAAAACACTTAAAACCTCTATCTGTAGGATACATTAAACACCATATTATTATCATGTCAATATTGAGTCAAGAAAAGCTAAACAGAATGTAATGTCTCAGTTGAAAGTACTATTGTCACCTTCACGAAGTAAGTTAAAATCGGTTGAGATCGAATCCTTTCTTCGAAATAGAATTGTTCTGTAGGGTGTAATGGTAGTTATCGTTAGAGGTTAAAACTACATTCTCTGATATTAAAGTATTAGTATTGTAGTTTGAAACTAAAATACATTTAAAATATTTCAAACCTCTAACGTCACATCTAAATTAGGTATCACACCCACTCTGTACTTTCCAGTCACCTTAAAATAATAACTAAAGAATATTCTAGACAATTTTAAATGAAGTAGATATCTTTATTTTTTGCAAGATTTTTCTTGGCTTTTTTGGACTCAGATACCACAAATTAAAGAGATTTCAAATTTCAGTGTCCTTTATTGGAGAACAGAAAGGACTCCTTGCATTAAAGATCATTCTTAGTGTTTTTGATTGTTTTTCTTTGAATTATTTTACATTACTTTGAATTTATATATATATATATTTACCAGGTAGTTTTCAGCTCTTATATGTTTCAGGGACACCTATAAGTTATTTATAACTTGGAGTTTTCGTTAAAACCGGGACAAATACGGTATTTTTGTAGAAAAAGAATATAAGAATAAACTTACTGTAGGTCAAGGAAGGATACAAATATACACCAGTACATCAAAAAAGGTGTGGATTAGATTGAGCAGAGCGCTTACAGAAACATTATATTTGATTCTGATTTAGGGCAAAGCGCCACAGTGGACTATCTGCTCGGTTTTTTTGCAGTGGGGATCGAACCCCGCATTCTAGCATTATAATAGGAGATACTTACCTCTGGACCACCTGGTATTTCATTTCCTAAGTGTATTTACTTCATACTTTGTTTATTTTTAAACTTCTGTCTTCGTTTCATACCTCTTTTCACTTTCTTCAACGCATTTTTCTAGCATTAATTTATATGTTTAAATTATTACAGCTGCACCCGATTCTACAGAGTCTAGGTGATTAGAGCAAATACTTTTATATGAAGTAACATTTAAATACAACAATGGGCGCAAGAAAAACAAAGACATGTAATGCGTTTTTGTCCACTAGCGTTATAAAGTGTAAATCTCTGTCTTTTATCGTTATTTTTTTATTAAATCAAATTTCAGAGAAATGGGCAATTTATTCTTGAGGATATCTTCTTTCTCAAAATGTTTTATCTGAAACATCACAGGTACGTGACTGAGTTGATTCAAGTTGAGAAACATGATATGGACTAGCTCTCGGAAGTGTTTACACGCTATCACGCATGTCTGTACACGGATGATATCCTACCCAAGTAAATATGATATAGTGCCTTGTTAACGAAGATTGTCTATTACTTACGGTCTGGCATAGCTTGGTGGTTAGGACCCTCGATTCCATGTTAGCGGGTTGCTGGTTCGAATCCCCTCATCGAACATGCTCTGTCTTTCAGCTGTGGGTGTTATAATATTACGTTCAGTCCCACTTTTCATTGGTCCAAGAGTTGGCTGTGTATGGTGTTACCTAGCTGCCTTCCCTCTAGTTTATTACATCTAACTTAGGGACTACTAGCGTAGATAGACCTACTGATATATTTGCGTGAAATTCAACATAAAAAAATTAAAAACAAGTCTACCATATTTTCTGGTGAGGATAGATTGTAGACCATTTGGATTTACTCAAAAAATGAAGAATAAACCCTTTACATAAGGCTTAGATTATTTTGAAAATAAAAATAGTAATAATAGTGATCGTAAAGCTTATGTTTTCTTTCATTTTATGATACAAGAGAAAAATTTCTCTTGATTCCACTGTTACAAAGAGCTTAAAAATAAATATTTTTATGACAATTTCTTTAGGTATTTCTGAAAGCCAGCTAAGGTGCATTACCCCATATTTCCTGTCTTATACAATTAAAAGTCCCCCGTAGGTCAGTAGTAAGTTTACGGACTTACAACACTAAAATCCGGGGTTAAATTCCTCGAAGTTGGGAAAGTACATATAGCTCATTGAGTAGATTTGTGTTATTAACATCAATAAACATGCTTTATAAATAAATAAATAAATAAATAAAAATATTTAAACGTATAGTTCTTGATAGAGTTTGATGCTTTTCTCTGTATATGTCAAAGTATTTCTTCTAATAATTTTACATAGTTTTTAATTCAATAACAAGAAGTTTTATCTTGTATCGTTCTCACAAAATCCATTTTCTAATCAATGAGATCGAACAAAATGTGTTCAATGTAAATATATATAGTTTACTAAGCTTCCCCTGATAGGCTTGATATGATAGTCGCCAGTATGGTTTATTTAATCTGGAAAAATCAAATATTAGTATTAGTATGATTAACTTTTAATAAAATCTAAAAGTTCAAAAACATTAGACTACATTACCGTTAGTTGGCTATACTCAACCAACGTTCAGCAACGTGGAAAGTTGGTTGTTTTGGGCCAGTTAATAATAATTTTCGTGTAATTAATCTATACTGTTATTCTGCTTGTTCGTATGTACGACCGTTACGCTCTCTGACCGAGAACCTGCTGCATGAGCATGCGTAATTAGAATGTTTCCCCAAGAAAAACCGCGCATGCGCATTATTCATTCTGCGACAAACAGTCTGCCTGCGAC
>NW_013668719.1:62132-72119 GCF_000517525.1 Limulus polyphemus
ATTTATTTATCACATAGATGTTTTCAAAAAAGTACAGTTATATTCAGATGATGATTTACTCGAAGCGAGTAGAGGACATAACCTCTGCTCTTACGACTTCAAATAAGTTTTATTTATGAGTACAGCTATATACGTGACAAACTGCTGAATGAAAAACTGTTTTAATTTGTTTTGAGTATGTTGAACTCTGCGCATAATATTTTAACAATGTCGAACTGGTAGCAAAGTATTTGCATAATATTTGAACAATGTCGAACTGGTAGCAAAGTATTTGCATAATATTTGAACAATGTCGAACTGGTAGCAAAGTATTTGCATAATATTTGAACAATGTCGAACTGGGAGCAAAGTATTTGCATAATATTTTGAACAATGTCGAACTGGGAGCAAAGTATTTGCATAATATTTTAACAATGTCGAACTGGGAGCAAAGTATTTGCATAATATTTTAACAATGTCGAACTGGGAGCAAATTATTTGTTTGTGCTCCTTCGCTTAAGTTTCAATAAACTAATAACTTGACGTCCATGAAAGACCTAGCAAATAATATTAATACTCTGAAAACGTATCATCTAAATATTATTAAATACAAAATAATCTTAAGAAATCGGTCTTGTTGGTCTTTTTTATGATTTCTATTTCCCAGCAGTCTTCTTATAGAAAGAATACTACGTTTCTAACATCAGAAAACGTATTAGAAGTCATGTTTTTTACAAAAAGTACATTTTCATCACGTTTCTCTTGAAACTATATTGATCACAAAACATATTTTGAAAATGTTTGATTAACGTTTCATGAACTTATTGTCCATCTGTGTTAAAAAATTAAACACAAACAAGAGTCGAAATAGTAGTAGTGACTTGAATACGCTTTGTAAAACCACAATAAACCATAGCACCTTCGACAGATGGACCAGTCTTCATCAGCGATAAAGTCTTCCTGCCAAATGTGCTGTGGTCTTGTTGTTTTTAATGTGTTGGTTTAGTGTGATTTAACTGACCTTTTGATCCTACGGTTTTTCACTGTCATGAACATTTTCTTGTTCTTTATGTATTTGAGTTAAAACATGTATTACCAACGTGTGAATTTCTTCTTCGGTACACAACTAAAATTTTTATTCTTTTAAACTGTTCGTCCATAATTCATTGTGTTAACTGAAAGTCCCTCCCGGTGGATCAGCGGTAATATCAGGGACTAAAATCAATTCTACAATCCTGAATTCAATTCCCCGCAGTGAAGAGAGCGTAGATAACCTATTGTGTAAGAAAAACAGCTAACTAAAATAACTTGAATTTTCACCCAAAGTTACCAAGCTACCACTGCTCTAGCCGTTCCAATTTTGTAATGATAGAATAGTTGGAAGGCAACTAGTCAACATCATTCACCACCAACTTTTGGTTATTCTATAACCAACCGTCATATTATAACGTCCCCACGACTGAAAGGACGAGTATGTTCGGAGACAGGTTTCGGTCCCTTACAGAGTTCAGTGAAGCGCCCTAACTATCAGGCCGTGCCGGGCCTACACCATGTAGTTAATATCTCAACAAATACTTTGACTTAATAAATGAGGTAATTGCTCAGCAAATGCTCAGGCTTCATAATCATAATATATAGCTGGAGTTAATGACCTAACAAATGCTTCAACTTCACAACATGTTATATAATCGGTGTAGAAAAGTTGGTACGCTGAACTGCATCAATTACAAAAACTGGTGCAAAAAATACTTCTTTATGGTTAAAAGTCTGGAATTGTCATTTATTTTCTTTTATTTAGAATATAATTTGTTTATTATTTAACTAGGAATATTTGTATATGTGTGTATATATATATATATATAATAAAAGTCTAATGATCAAGAAATGTAACGTAAAAGTTTACTAGAATAAACGCACATGATATTGAATCCTTTAGCTTCGAACCCTCACCAAATTATCACTAAGATCAGTAGTGCTTAGTATGTAGGGGTGGACCGGGAATAAATGGCCCACGCATATTATGTTTTGCTCATCATAATCTCAAACTTTTCTTATAACAATGTAAGAGACTATTATAAACACCTAGCTTAGGTTTTCAAAAGCTTTAGTTTAGCCAAAAAAAAAAAATGCTAAAGTATAGAACCAACGAGAAGCGTAACAGCCAAATGTTCTGCTGAATATTCTGATTCTGGTAACACGTTTAAAGTTGTTGTGATGATTTACTCACCAAAATGTTGCATCTTAACTTGAGTAGTGCAGAAACAGTATAGTGTTTCACTAACTTCTTCAACACATGATGTGCATCAAGACAACTCATCACGCCAGACTAAAACCGCTGCCTTCATAGCGACTGCCATTCATTATAAAAAAATTAAAAATAAAGAGGGGGAAACAAGTAATTAGATTTTTTTTGAAAAACTAAGTATGATGTAGGGATGGCAATTCCAAAACGTACAGAAACAAGGTAGGGATGAATACACAAAACCATACAAAAATCCCTACTTACGTAGCCACTGAGTCGATGTTACAAGCTTATGGGAATTAGCCATTGTAGAATTTATAGCATTATTCACTTTAAATGCTTTTATTCAAACCTAAATTCACGCAAATGAAAGGAATTCAAGATTTAGTTATAGATTAAAGTTTTTCTTGGAAATATTTGGCTACTTATGTAGTGATTTTTTATGGTTTTGTGTATTCATTCCTACCTTGTTTCTGTACTTTATAACATTGCCATCCCTACATCTTCCTTATTTTTTTCTATTTTTTTTATTACTTTCTGTATGGTGTAATGATTAGCACGTCTTCAACTGTACCCAAGTAGCCCCCAAGTATCATTACAACAAATGTCTAAGAGTTCAAAATTAGATCAAATTAATAACAACAATATGATGAGTGACAAATTTTGTTGCAACATCTGTGGATGAAACCATGTTTTTTTTATTTACTTTTTTTATGTTATATCTATAATAAAGTAAAAACGGTGTTAAAAACGTTGACTTACTAAGGACTTTACTCAAATAAGTGTATAACTAATAATAAAAAATATTGCTGAAAGCTAATGTCAGATAATAAGTCGAGATGAGAAACATTTATATCCGATGCTTATTTTTAAATTGTTTAAAGTTATTTGGTAATTTAATTTGTTCATGTAATGTAATTAAAAATGTGCACTAGCTTGAGTATATGCCATCACAGTAGCTTCCTAGGACCACGTGAATCCAAAGTTGATCTCAGTTGTGAGTACTAACTTCTTGGGCAACAGAGACGATGGAGAATGAAAATAGGTTTCAGTTCACGCCGATTTTAAGCTATATGCAAGTTTGAATCTTGGAAACTTTCAGATTAATTTGATTGGCGGTTTAGTTGCCGGTATATTTAAATTTCTCTTGCTTACTATGGTTTGTCTTAAGCCTTCCACAACAGAGTGCCTTGTGTGATTTTGTCTTTATTTTCATTTCAGAGTAAAATCTACTTAGTTGCAGCAGACTACTTTGATTGATTTTTGTTGTAAGATTCTACCTAAAGAACAAGTACTTCGAAACCATTTTTATCACCAACACCTGCATTGGTCCCTTAAGGGCTTTGCAGTCTGTCAACGTAATGTCTGGGGGACCATTCAAAAGTTGAATAACTTGACTTGTCACATGCTAGTTCTTAAAAATAGGATAGCGATTAGCACAAAAACGTGATAAAACCAGACTGAAGGTATTGAATGATTGGAAATTGGATCTTAGGCAATAAATAGATAGCAAATAAGGGTAATGTTATCAAATTTCCTAGATAATTGTCTGTTAATCAAGTCTAAAACAGAAAGGTGCTGATAAAATATGTTAACGTCTATGTCATGTACAATGTTTTAAAAGTTGAAAACTGTGAAAGGTACGGTACAGAAAACTGCATTTAGTATCTAAATTCTGTAACAAGGGGGTGAGAACATCTAATAATGAAGAAAGCTGTACTGAGTATGCACATTCTGAAAAATGGGTGAGTAAATTTAATGATGAAGAAGGCTGTTTTAGTGCCTATATTCTGTAACAAGGGGTGAGCAAATTTATTGAAGAAGAAAGCTGCACTTAATTGTAAGTTCTGTATATATGGGTGAGTAAATTAATGATGAAGAAAGCTTTATTTAACTGGCTATATCCTGTAACAAGGAGGTGAGTAAAATTATTGATGAAAAAAACAACACTAGTATGTACATTCTGTAACAAGGGGCTGAGTAAACTTATTTTTTCCACTGTCTATTATTTTAAGGTTGTCACACAACTTGTGATCTTATTTTAAGGTTGTCACACAACTTGTGATGTATGCTGTTTCCAATAATACACATCACTGGAGTGAAACTATTCAAGTTCCTTTGTCTTTTGATAATCATAATTGTTCTGTAGTAAAACAGATTAAGCCAATTAACTAGTCAAGTGGAACACAATAAGTATTAGGCCATTCTCTGTCCTATGATCATTTAGGTAACTTAGTACGACAGAAAAAATTGGCCCGGCATGGCCAGGTGGTTAGGGCGATCGACTCGCAATCAGAGGGTCGCGGGTTCGAATCCCAGCCCCACCAAACATGCTCGCCCTTTCAGCCGTGGGGGCGTTATAATGTGACGGATAATCCCACTATTCGTTGGTAAAAGAGTAGCACAAGAGTTGGCGGTGGGTGGTGAGGAGTAGCTGCCTTCCCTCTAGTCTTACACTGCTAAATTAGGGACGGCTAGCTCAGATAGCCCTCGTATAGCTATGCGCGAAATTCAAAAACAAACAAACAGAAAAAAATAGTTGTTTTTCATCAGAAATCATACGGTGTTTTTAATCATATTACATTTATTATTTGATGTTATTATAACATTTATATGACAAGGAAGAAAGAAAGTAACGGCACATATCACAAGGGTTTATGCATGACATCATCAATCCTTGTTCTAGAAAAACACCAAATACAAAGCCCTTAAATGAATATACTTAGCTTATTGTAAACCTCTGTATTTTCAATAATTGTTTGTTCTACTGAACGTTCTCATTCTAGTAACTCCAAGACTGATTATTTTTCAGCTCTTGTGGCTGCCGGCTTTCTACCTTCTCTCTGGTAAACATGTTCATATAATAACACCTATAAGAGCAGTCGCTGATTATCAGTTCAAAATTAGGGTCGACTGCACCTGATTCCTAATGGCCTTTAATCTGACCGTTTAGCCCTCTGTGCATAAGATGTCATTCGTGTTGAAATCTTCAAGTCCAATTCTTAACTAGTTTTTCATATCGGAACATGCCCAACATAACAACCAGTTAGAAATAAAGCAAACACAACAATAACCTTCTCCAAGAACTACCACGAAAATATACGTCCTATCTCATCTCGTACGAGAAACGTTGGTGGGCTTCAGGTTTTTACGTGTGACAAATTGATTACATATTCTGTCGTTTTGCTGGTTTGTTAGATTCTTTTAGAATTCTCGCACAAAATTACACAAGGGTTACCTGCACGTTACCATCCATAATTTTGAAATGAGACTCTAAAGGTAAGACAGCTAGTCATCATCACTCACCGCTTACTCTTGGACTACTATTGTGTGTGATCGAATAGTGGGATTTGACCATCACTCATTTAGCTCTTCTACTATCCCAGACCGCGGATTGCGTTTTTGCGGCAACGGATTGCGAACCTTCGGTCCGGACACGTTTAATCACTGAGCCACACTTCCCACTCATTTCGTTATTAATCGTACTGAAAGTTTTCGGATTGTTATTTGTCCATAGCGGTTTATTACCAAACATAACCTAACAAGTGTCGTTCCCATACGAAAAGTTACCGTATCAGCTTATGTAGCAAAATTACACCAATATTGTTTTCTATCTTTCTGTACAGTCGTGGATAATAGGACAGGTATATAAGATTCTCTATGGTAGATACATATTGAAATTCACTCCATGAAGAATTATATACTTCAGAAAATACTTGAAAAATCATTTGGTTAGACATGCGTGAGATAGATAATACTATTAGAGATAACGCAAGGCTGGTTCTCTGATACTTTGCTTTAGAGTCTGATGCGTCAACAACCGTGACAGCAGTCGTCCCTGGTACATTTTCTGATCACAAACAACCACTGAAGCGGGATACTCCTATTATATAGTACATATTATGTTGCAAAAACGAAAGAGGATTAGTCTAATAGTGTATGTCAATAACAGTTCAAAATTAGTTAAACAAACATATGTACAGTTCGGCACGTTAACTATTAAACCATGCCAAACTGTACATATCAGAAGTCTAATATTCGAGCAGAGATGTGACATAGAACACACTTTGCACTTTTGGGTCGTTATAATTCTGACATTCAATCCCGTTACTTGGTTCAGAATAGCCGCAGAGGCGGCGGGTGATAACTAGTTGGTCACAGGCTCTAAGTCAATAATGGTTAAACCTGAATCTTATGGTTTTCTGAGGTGACAGTTTAGATTGAAAATACTAAAGAAAATTCTAGTTTCAACGAACCAAAATCTATCTGCCACATCGCACAGTTTGGTGCTGTTCTCACTTATAATAAATAGTAAAATTGGTTTCCAGACGTTGTTTACAGCTTCTTAATTTTGTTGCCCGCATAACTGTTAAGTTTATTTTCCTTAAGTATTATGCCTATTGAATACACATAAATAGTATTGAAAGTAAAACCTAAAGCAAACTAAACATAAATATTTCAAATCACGATTACTCCTGAAGAGGAAAACTTTACCCAAAGAAACATTTGTTAGTAGCTTTTAAATGAAAGAAAAATAGCTATCAGTAACCTGCAAATACAAAAATTTCCATCGACTGCCTCGAAAACGCAGATGTTAACCCTTTTCAAATTTTTACCAAATGAGGTTTTTGCAAACAAACATAATCGAAATAAGAAAACGGACAGACATATTTTATAAACCAGCACTTACACATCTACAGACTTTACTCTTAAGGCTGCCAAAAGTTTGCAAATATTAATTCTATAAACAAAAACAACATGCAAAAACGATAGGAGAAAAAGTTTTGTTAATACCATGATAATCATTACAGGCTATTCTTGTTCACAAGGTAGTGCTGTAAAACTAACATTTTCAACTAATAATGTAGTTGTTTTTTTTTATGAATATTTTGAAATAATCAGTAGGAAAGGTTTGTTTGTTCCAGAATTTCAATGGCTATCTACGCATAGCCGTTCCTAATTTTCAACTGATAAACTAGAGGGAAGACATCTAGCCAACAACACACCTACAGCTATCTACTTTGCTACTCCTGTCTGATCGAAAAATGAGATTTGACTGTTACTGTCATACCACATCTACGGCCCTAATTTGCGGAGCGCGTTTTTGTGACAACAGATCGCGAACCACAGTTTGGGCACTTTAACCACCAGACCATGCCTGATAGTGGTAAGGAAGAAGAATAAAAAAAACAGCGTATGACATATATATAGCTTTATTGGATTAAATATTTTGAATTTTATTGAGAGTCATGCACTTCTGTCTTCACCTACTCACGTTGCTAGTAAAGTACTTGGTGCTGATATTAGTTTAGAACTCATATAAAATGGAGCCTTAGCAATCACGAACTTTACCTTCATCAGTTAAGTATAAAGATACCCCTGATGGAAAATATATCGCAATTCGAAAGTGGCTGTACGTTTTGATTATTTTTGGACTTTTATAACCACTGTTATAGTGACCCACGGTACTTTCTCAGCTCAAATTTCAAAATGGAGGCAATTATTGTCTCCTGGAGATTCTATGTAGCTAATCAAAAACTGTAAATTTGGGGATTTGTTATGAATGTCTCCACACTTAGTTCTCGTAAATAATTATCTTTTGGCCTTTGCAATGAACTTGAAAAATAACGTGCAGTATGTTTACCTCAAAATGTTGGTCAATACCCTTCGAAAACAAGGGGAGGAGCGTCTGACAAGAACCATTACCGTCGTGTCTCGTGTTCAGCTTCTACGTTATAGGAAAATTAAGATTTTGTAGAAATTAACTTAGCATATTTTCAATTACCGAACATATTCCTTTATTTCATACTGTTAAACTTCTCGAGGGATAGGCGAAAATCAGTTGATTCAGGCAAGGCAACTAACTATAGCTAAGCAAATACAAAACTCATCTTTTGGTTGCATCCAACTGAAGCTAAACAATATACTTTTTGCTTATAAAAGAAAAAAAATTATTACTGATTATTTTGATTTTAAATATGATTGAATTTTTATATATTTTCCTATTATGAAATACAATACAATTATATCTATAGTTCATAGAGAGTTGAATTTCTGTTTATGATATTAAAACTTTTACTACGCTGTGAACTACGCTTTTGATTATCACGCTATTGGAGAAACACTTACAAAACAAATCGGTTTGGTGAGTTTTATTATTATTTTAATCGTTCTGAAGGATCAAACTATGACTGTATTTTGTTTTTTGACTATACGATAATCCTCACTCACTAAGAGCTATTTTTCTATGTAACGTGTTTTATGTTTGTTGCCTCTATACGATAATACTCACCTACTAAAAGGTATCTTTCTCTGTAAAATGATTTTTTGTTGGTTGACTATACGATAATACTCACCTAGTAAATGTACTAACCTGTGTAACATGACTTTTTTCATTGAACTTATATGATAATATTGACCTTCTAAGGGGTACCTTTCTATGTAACATGGAACTGTACAACTTTGTATGTTCATCTTACCCATCTCTTAATAGTTAAAAACAAATATTTTACTGAAGAATTTAACATTTATTCGGAACTTCAAAATGCACACGAAATCAAGTGTACGCGTTAAATATCAGTCGAATGAGTCGATTACTTCACATCATGACTATGGGTAGTTTTATAGAACCATTCTCGTCACGTCATGAGAAAGATGCGTGACCGCGCAAAGTGTCGCCACACTGTCGCCGCGGTGTCTTAAGATCCCGAAGAAACTGAATTCCTTGCATCTTTAGGCTGTAGAGCTTTCCTTTTAGTTTCCTCGCGCGCAGAGCCATATTTTGTGGGAGGTTAAAAGTCCCCAAAAAATTTCGCCTTACAGTTTCTGTTTTTTTTCTTTTTCGTTTTGTTTTACAAAAATAGCTCGATGAAACACTATATTTCTTAAAACAATCGATCATGTATTTACGCACGTAAATAAACCTGCTCCGTCCTGTGATCCAGAATTATGTATCAGATACCGTGATATACATTGATATACTAAAAAACAACTCAAATGCTATAACATCATGTTAGAAAATTTTACAAAATATATCACATGAATCTTTTTAACACTGTATTTAAGCAAAATATATTTTGATGTGATATTTTTGTATCAAATGAAACAAATATCGTTAACAACGTTCTTAGTTTTGCAAGTAAGAACGGTATATTATTATTAGCTATATAATGTTCGTTA
Source organism: Limulus polyphemus (assembly GCF_000517525.1). Classification (NCBI taxonomy): domain Eukaryota; kingdom Metazoa; phylum Arthropoda; class Merostomata; order Xiphosura; family Limulidae; genus Limulus; species Limulus polyphemus. Next base: position 71,533 of record NW_013668719.1, read on the forward strand.
TTGGGTTAATCATTAGTTTGAACCACGTAAGTAATTTGCTTTGATCTAAAGTTTCATTGTCAATAAGTCAAGATCTACTGTCATAAATTCTTAAACATTTATTATAGCTATTTTGATTCATGCTTTTAACATTAATGAAGGACTATAACTGTACACTGTTATGAATTACAATTGAAGTGAGAGATGTTTAGAGTTACGAAAAGCACTAATATTATGTTAACAGAAACGAATACATATAACGGTACGCTAACATCAAGTAATAGGGCCTTCATTTAAAGTTAATGTTTCTCAAGGATATAGTGCAATGTTATAAAAATTGTACACCGAAACAACTGTACGACACCGAAATGATATGTTAACATATGTTATTTTTTTGTAATAACGTGTGTTTTTTCACCTTCTAATATTAAGCTAAATTCACGAAGTACTGTCGAAATAGACTTTTAAAAATTCAAGTGTTTTATATATTTCGATTCTAATACTGGTAAACAACTTTGTGCCACAAATTTCATCTACATTTGTTTGTTTTTTGTAATAGCACATAGCTACACAATGGGCTATTTGTGCTCTACCCACCACGGGTATCG
>NW_013668719.1:73099-76470 GCF_000517525.1 Limulus polyphemus
ACTAGCGTGTAGATCGGCTATCAGATCGTCCGGTTACCTGGCGGACAAAGGAAACATTCTTGGGCCGTGGGAAGCCCATAAAAATGACACTAAAGGACTGATCAGCACGACATTTCCCTGCAGGGGGTTGACGGGCACATGCAGAAAGTTGAAGTGAGTAGAGCGTGAGTGATAAAAATCGACCTCTCTATGAGGTTTTTCCACGTGATCAGGATTGAAACCGACCCTGAAGAAAGAAAAACGCGCGCGCGCGTGTGCGTATGTATGATGATGTAAAATATTTTGGACATTTTCCTGGATTTGGCCTGACTATTCATTTGAATACACCCTAATTAATAATGTTCTATATAAAACTTCTAGATCCTTCTTTTAGGGGTTAGCGCGATATTAGAAATCGGACAACGAAGCGGTTGTCGGAGTAATATCAAATATTTCTTTGATTAAACTTTTTATTTCTATTTGGATTGGTAATTCTAATTTGGAGAAACTGAATAAAGAATACTATCATAGAATAACTTTATTTTGCAAATATTAGATTTTCTTAATTATCTGTATATATATATATATATATATAAAGCAGGAGTGTTTTCACGCCTACACTTTTTAACTGTTTTCAACCAAACTTGACATGCAACCTCAGCTAAGCTACATTTGGATCTGACCTTCTATGTCACACCCAAAAGCCCCTTATGTGTTTCCCATGCTATTTCATTGATCTTTGTCAGACTTAGAAGGCGTCATTAGGATACCTTGAGGAGTGTCATAAAGTGGGTTAGCGTTGGGATCTTTCCCTCTATGTCCCTCCCAAAAATCAGTACGTCACGTCTTCCCAGTGTGTTGAATAGGTTCATTAGTTAGTGTCTAGATAATGAGAGAAATATCCGAAAAAGAAAAAGCAATAACCACTGAAAAATGAACATAATCATAATTATATAAAACTTAAACCACAATACATGGTTACTATTAAAAAAGTGCTTGTTATGTTGCCCAGTGTATATATTTGCCAATTTCAACTGTTCGTAAGACTCTTTGGACAATTTTGCGAATATTTATTTACAAGCTGCATGATGTCCAAACGTTGAAGGAAACAGATTTAACCTGACATGTTGATCTTGTGGCAAGACTTAAAGTATACGACTAATGGCGTACCAAAATCTTATGTACAGACGAAGCATACTTCACCCTTTATGGAACTGTTAACAAGTACGAATGCATTATCTGGTTGGCAACACTTGTAACATTTTCTACAATGTGTAATTTCACAAATGACATTGTTATTGGATCGTTCTTTTTTGAAGAACCATCAGCAAATGTCTTCTATTAATGTCCTCAAACCAAACCAAAAGTGTAAAGTGCTACAGAGTGTTGATTTGGCTGCTCCTGTTGTTATTATTATTATGACTGCCTTCTGCACTCTCTATAACTTTGTCATTACTGACTTTTCGATTGATGCAAGCAAGCGGATACCAAAGCGTCATCATAGTCATGACTGCTACTTTCATCAGATTGATGAGGCTCCTTTGCTGCACTTTCTGAGTTGTAGCATAATTGAGAAAGGTAAGGCTCTTCACTAGTCTATCTTTCAGATGATCAATATGTACAAACAATGTTATTCTGCATTCCATCAATCACAACATCTTCAAAAGTGGCGGAGTTCTTCTGTGGAGCCCTTCTGTCTGCTTATGTCAGCATGAAGAGGTATTATATAGTTAATGGACATTTTGATGTATATGAACCACCAACAGAGGCTTTTGCTGGCTTTTTTACAGACTCTCTAAAACTTCCATCGGTGTGCGTGACATGCTTGCAACAATTATGTAACAAACGTATACACACTGTGCCATTCTGGAGCTCTCCAGTACATTCACAAGACCAACTGTGTTGAATAGATCAGGACTCATAGGGGCAGCTAGAGCTTATTCCAAAATGTTAGATTTTCATTTGCCAAAGTTAAACTGACAGCACCTGGTTTACAGCATAGCCATTGTTCATCATCTGAGAGTTCCAGAGCCTCTAGTTAAAATGCCAATATAAAATCGACTAGAGATCTCTTCGAGGTCACATAATCAAACATTGCATCACTGTAGTGTTTGCATACGTTGTAGTATGCTGTGTGTGGCTGCCTCGACATTTAAGGTTGTGGTCCTGCCTGTTGTACTTGATAGGTAGACAGTCTCTTTCCTAAATTTGTCATGCTGCTACCTTTTCCATAACATATTTTTGCTCATTCTTACCCTTTTACTTAACTTCTTGTTTTGCCCTCTTGTATCCCTGCTGACCCTCTTTTAAGTGTGTGTCTTTAGGCACGTTTATAGGTGCTCAGTTCAGGTTGCGTGAACTCACAGTTTAATGTCCATATTGCTGCCGATGGCTCTATCCGCAGCTAAGATAGGGCGGGGAGAAATCTTATTGCCTTGGGGCTGCTAGAGTTGGACCGGCGGGGGGGAGGCATATTCCATTGGACTCAATACTTTCCCACTGTCAGCACGTGCGACTACTTTCCATTGTAATGGTCATCAGTATGAAGCTCACACATATTAGTCATTCTGTTAGACCCCTTACGAAAATGTAAAAAAAATTATATTACCATACCATAATTGATGTTAATTTATATATAGATACGTATATTATTTACTTATTTTGTAAGTTAATGTATTAATTAATTATTTATTGTTATCTTTTTTCCTTCCTTTCACTATTTTGTTTCTTCTTCTTCCCTCTCCTGCCCCAATCATTCAGCTCTTGCATTGCTGTTTTAACAATTACAAACGGGCCTAATATAGACACTATAACAAGAAGGCGAACGTAAGTCTAGTTTAGTATTAACAGTAATTCAACATAAAAGTGCACAATCTAAATAATTTGGTCCAATTTAACTATTGGATTTTTAAAACAATTCGAAATGAATTAAAAATACTTATAAGTTATTGAGAAGAATATTCATTGAGCTATAATTAGAATAAAAATTCTGAGAAATTGGTTTTCCTTTGCCTTCAATATCCATTTGCCGCCTCCCTACCTCCAGTGGTTTCGATACCCATGGTGGACAAATCACAGATAGTTCACTGTGTAGCTTTACTCTTAACAACAACCAAATCACTCTTCATTCATACCCGAAGTCTTTGGAAAATACACTTCAATTTCAATTATTCAATAATAAGCAGTAATAAAATGTCAAATAATCAAATTTTGGTATTTTATTATATAAAAGTCTGTGTTTACTTGTAGTTCATTTACCGAGCAAGTGCTAATATTATTAAACTTCTTTTACTAATACGTAACAGGTAGTTATTATGCTCGCTTGTTTCGGATAATCATGCAGGCTATATAACCCCCCCCCCCCCGGGCCCCCACCGTTTTTTTTTTTTTGG
>NW_013668719.1:76570-78785 GCF_000517525.1 Limulus polyphemus
GCGGACTTACAACGCTAGAATCCGGGTTTCGATAACCGTGGTGGGCAGAGCACAGATAGCCCATTGTGTAGCTTTGTGCTTAACTTCAAAAACAAACAAACATAAAAAACTATCTGCATACAGCCTTCCCTAATTTTGGGATTATAGACTAAAGGGAAGGCAGCTATTGAACAGTGTCCGCCGACAATTTAAAGGCTACTCTCTTTGTCCGTCACTTTTAGAGCACAATCACGGCTCTAAAGGACGAAACGTATTTTTACAGCAGTGGATTCGTAGACAGTGCACTCTAACCACCTAGTGTCATTGTCACCTTGCATCTGAACAAAATCAGCAGGACGATTGTTAATTTTGCCGTTAAATACAAAGTGACACAATGGGCTATCTGTGCTGTTCCCACAGCAAGCAATGAAACCCGGTTTTTAGCGTTATAAGTCTTTAGACTTACGGCTGAGCCACTGGGTGGGGGGGGGGCAGCAGGGCGAATTTGTAGTTTTACAGAATCCTCAGGACGTGGTATAGCCTGGTGTTTAGAGCGCTCTACTCGCAATATGCTGTTCACGGGTTCGAATCCTATCACCAAACATGCTCGCCTTTTTTGTAGATGTACTTATCAAATCTCCCGTCCGTGCATTTTATAACGTAACAACAATGCAGTAAGCGAGAAACAGGCAAAGGAAGTACAATAAATAGAGTAAAGTATCAAGCTGTGAACTACACAAAACAACAATTTCAATCACCGGCTTAACTAATCTGACGAGAGATCTTGAAACTGTGATACTTAGGGGCCCATGAAATTGGTTGTGATTACTAATATGGGTAAATAGCTTTTCATATTAAACACTTAATGCGATCCAAGTATAAGGAAATAACAAATAGTAAATTACAGTGCTTGTGTATCCTATGTATTATAAAACTAGACGTGCCCCCCAGTGCCACAGCGGTATGTCTGCGGACTTACAACGCTAGAATTCGGGTTTCGATACCCGTGGTGGGCAGAGCACAGATAGTCCATTGTGTAGCTTTGTGCTTAATTACAAACAATACAATACAAACTAGACGTACTTCCACACGGTCTCCGAAAGTATTTTGTTTCAAGAGTAAATAAAGCAAAAATTAAGAGCAACAAATATTTTCATTTCTTGCTTTTGAAGTTCTCATGTCATGCTGTGTTGTAGCCTACAGAGTTCATAATTCTTCTCGTGATTCATGACATGCGCACGTTTTACTGACGTCACGACAGTTTAGTGTCTACTGACTGACTACAGACAACACCCTACTATATAGTAGTGCGAATGGTTAAAACAGGTGACCCCTCCAGGTGGTCTTAGGCCTCCCTTTCGTGGAAATAATGACAACTTATTTTTTTCAAACCAACAATAGAAATAATTTTGAATATAGACAACTGCGTAAATCAAGTGAAATGCTTTAAAAATATGTCACTATTTCTTTTCTTGCTAAATTTGTTAGTTCTTAATTTTAACAGATGTCAGTGTACTATACATTTCCCTGTTCTATAGTCTGAAAATACTGTTAACTTTGTTTATACGAACCACCTCTACTGAAAATGACATCATCATTTTCTTTTGTTCCATGTCTTGATTGTAAGACGAGTATCATACTCTAACGTTTGAGGGTCTTTTATACCTGAAAGTTGCCTTCACCGAAATTAGGAGAATTAAAGACCGAGAAGTAGCATGAGGAACCAGTTAATTTGTTTCAACAATCATGCGTACATCACTGACAAGGTGTGTGGACCGGAAACTGGAGAAAATAACACAAATTCATTGTTACGTTTTTTTTAGATTGATGGGGTGTAGCTTGGTGGTTAGCGTGCTTGGAGCGTGAATTCAAAGGTGCATGGTTCGCGTCCTCTTGCCCAAGTCTGGATTTTGAAAACGTGGGTGTGTTATATGAGTGATGGTCAAATCACGCTATTCGGTCAGAAAAGAGTAGCTGAAGAGTTGACCGGCTTAAACTGTCTTCTCTTTACAACGTGTAAAGTCTATCAATTCAAACTTAGAGACAGGTATCAGAAGACACTTACTGATGCATCATCAAAACATAATTCAAACTTAGAGACAGGTATCAGAAGACACTTACTGATGCATCATCAAAACATAATTCAAACTTAGAGACAGGTATCAGAAGACACTTACTGATGCATCATCAAAACATAATTCAAACTTAGAGACAGGTATCAGAAGACACTTACTGA
>NW_013668719.1:79309-85429 GCF_000517525.1 Limulus polyphemus
TTGCGTAATTTAATTTATCGTATTGCGTAATTTAATTTATCGTATTGCGTAATTTAATTCATTGTCTTGCGTAATTTAATCCTTTGTTACGCGTACTTTAATTTATTAGAATGTAAAAGAAAACTGAAAACTTGGATTTAATTTTTGTGCCTTAATTCGCGACTACATTTGTTGGGAAGATTATTAGATAATTAAAAAGAAACAATCATTAAGTTGTCAACAAATAAGAACATATTCCAAATTCTTATGAAGTATTTCTAGTTTATTTTCAACTTCCTAAAACTCATGATTCCTATGAACAAAATAAACAAACAAATATTTTGTGATAAATCTAGACAATCGTAAATACTTTTATTGCTAAAAAAATACGTTTATTTTATGTGAAGGTGACTTAGAAGAAAATTATGATATTTCAGTAAATAATTTTAATAGTTTATTTCCTACTTCAAAAAACTAGCTAGAAAGCTAGCTGAAAAGCTATCTATGTTTTTCACACCTCGGGTATAGAAATTCGATGTTTAGCCTTATAAGCCCTCAGACTAGCCGCTGAGCCATCGGGGAAGAGCTTGTATTTTGTAAATTGTTTCATTACGCGTGTCACATTTTTTAAGTTATTAAATGATATAAGTAACAAATTATAAAATAGAAATGTATTTTTGTATAATCATTAATGTGCGTATTCTTTGGTTTTGTTTCCAGTGATAGTAAACAATGAACAGGATTGTGCTAACACTCGATACCTAAGTGGTGCTTACAAAGAAACATGTTCATGTCAGTTATTTTAGATCGATTTAAACTTTCAGCAAGTGTTTTCTTTTCCTAAGTATTCGCGTTTGAAGTGTGTTTGTTTTGGCAACATTTTGCATGATCAGAGAAAAGGCAGTTCTTGGAAGAAAACAAGAGGGAATCCTCAATAGCCTCGCCATTTGAAAATATTTTAAGCAGGATTAGAGTAAATTAATCTATGAGACCTTGGAAATGGTCAGATACATCAATCGAAAGGGTTTGACATTCTGAGTTCAAAAGTTTCATTAGTTCTCAAATCGGTCAAGAGATGACGGAGCTATGGGCTAAAAATTTGTATTTGAGAAAAACAAACCATAATTAGGATAGTTTCCAGTTTTAGTGAAGGTAAAACGTAACACGTACTTAGGCGTGAAAAAGTAGCCAATTAAAACAAACTTGGAATTATAGATATATTAGGATGTAATAGGTTGAGAGTCAACTACATTTAAACACTGTGTACAAGAGATATCATGCAAAACCACAGAGCAACGACCATTATAGTCATATAAAACGAGCACTAGTTTATAAGCTGAATTAATTTTGATTATGAAGTAGTAACTCTCTTTCATCCGAAGGCTTTGTTCATCACTGGCCCTCGTTAAAATATGAAAAATAGACTAATTTATTCGTCTTTGTTAAATTTGTTTGTTATTGCACTGATGTTGCCATGCATACAAGAGGGACAGGTAAACCGATAAACTGTACGTGAAATTATCAATGGACAAATGCGGTGTCTACATCTGAAGAGACACTGCAAACGGCATCTATGTTGTACATGCGGATGCACTCTAAGAAGTAGGGCACATGATTGATTTTTTTAAACATACACAGAATAGTTACCGATATATTGCAAGGTTATAAAACGTGAAATTTAGAATCGAATTTCACTCGTTTCGTTTGTTCATATAGTCATACATTATTCAATTAATCATATAAATAGGCAAACCATTTTTGCAAAAAATAAAATAAAAAAAATGAGGATTTGGTCAAACTTGAGATTTTATACGCACGATAAACTAGGGCCTTTACTAAGTGCACTTTCAACACGGTTGTTATATAACTTGTAAAATTGGAATAAAGGCCTGCAATTTGTGTGTGTGTGTGTGCTAAAGTTACCATCACAATTATGTCTAAAAATCTTTCTGATATCCAGCAGTAAGTTTAATAATACTCTTACTATTGAAGTAAATTTACTGTCGAACATGAGCAACATGGTCGACCTATTTCAGTATCACTCGAAACTATGTATCTATTAAACTTGTATTATAGTAAGAAACAGATGTGACAACTTTAAAAGTATACAGAAATAAATAGTGAGCTTTGCTGTCTTTCAGTTTATTACACAACAAATGCCTATGAAAAAAAGACATCATTTATACGCCAATCAATATTTTTCTATTGATTGTCACATTCTATTAGAGTGTGCTCCGCTACGCAGATCGACAAGTAGTGAAGCACGAATTTCAAGAACTGCACGTGCTGTTGTTAACATGAGTTTACAGCGATTGTATCTTCCCTGCAAGAGCTTGAGCTAATTAGTAGAGTCTTTCTGCCAACATGAAGACCTGGCGACGCCCCTAACAATGATAGAGTCTTCATACACAGAGATACATAATAAAAGAAGACCTTTAAATGACAGTAGTTAAGTATGTGTGTGTTGCTGATGTTCTTATTAGACAGAAAGCCATTAAAAGAATGTATATTTTAAGATACTTTTGTGAGAAGTGTTTGGCACACACTGGGATATATATATATATATATATATTAATACACAATCATGAATTATTTTAAAATAGTGAGATTAATTATTTAAATAATCGAAGAATGCAAAGTTACAATGTAATGAGTGTCTGGGTTAATAGAAACCTAAATTATATGCTAATTGCATTGGTGTATATATGTAGGTATGTGCGTATGTGTCCTTGTCACACTTGTTACAGGAATTAACGCCCAAAATCATTATTTTGTGTGCTTTCCATGAACACCCTCTTTCTAATAAAAGCAGACCATGCTCACTCGATAATTCAATGCAGTGCATTAAGAACTCCAGAGCCGGCACAAAAACCAAGCAGACCATGCTCACTCGATAATTCAATGCAGTGCATTAAGAACTCCAGAGCCGGCACAAAAACCAGTCGTCTCGCAGCAACATAGATGGAATTTTAAAAGAACTTATGAGTGAAAGTATGAAAGGTAAGATTCGGTAATACCAGCACAACTGACAAAAAATCGACGGTCATCGATCAACACCATGTAATATCACGACAGAACCAAACTAACGATATTAACTGTGAAATTCATGTTATTCAAACTATTTAGCATACTCTTCCAGAAAATCAATAGGTGCAGTAAAAAGTAAGGTTGTTGTGAAAGATTTCTCTCCTTCTCAAAATTCAGTAGACAAAATCTTAAATATAACCGTATTAAGACATGGCTTCAGTTTATGATTAAAAAAACTTACTATCTAACTAGACAGACCGTTACATGAGTAGTGTGAGGAGCTCCATGTTATATCACACAACACCATACTTGAGTTTATAAGAATCTTTGTTCTGTTCATGTTAGTCAAACACGAGTGCTGCCCTTGTAGATATTTTAAATAAACAGAGCTTCCACACGAGTAAACCTTTCACAGTTAATTCATAAATGATAGGTTCGGTTCAAAATATACGTCAAAACTATTTCTAGTATAATGTTACAAGTCTTACATTTATCAAGGTTGTTACAGTACGTATCTGTTTATAGTTATGCGGTAACTAGTACAATTTCAGTTGTAGGCAAGACCATCATTACATATTGATAACTATTACGTGTGATTAGTAGTCTTTGTTACTAGGTGAAACCTCAAGACATATAATAAAGCATTACGACCTCATTTGCCCTAATTTCCTTCAAAGTTTTAACGACCACAGGGCAAAATAAACATAATGATATTGTTATGTTTATTTCAGGAAGAAAGAAGAAATCAGCATGATAAAGAAGTGTATTTAAAGTACAATTGAGGTTTGAATTTGAATAATTTACAACCAATTAACCACGAACGTGTAAATAAAAAAAAACAACAACGAAATATCTAAAATCTATACAGGGGAATATTGTTCTCATCATTCTACACATATTGGTTTTTTCATATACCTTTTAACAATCTTTCTATGCAAACATCCTTCGGGAAGTGGCTGCGGTATATTATCCCAACCAAAAGAGTCCCGTGGTGGCATTACACTGTAGAAAGACCGGAAAATGCACCATGAGCCAAATGAGTAGTTGCTAAATATGCCGATTGCAGTAACAGACACTTTTTTTTTATCTGCAGTGACACGACACTGTGCTAGCATATGCATATATAAAGTGTCATAACAAAAAAAAATCTAACATGTTCGCTTTTGAAACACAAATGTCTTAAAGTTACTACAGTGTTGCATGTTTCTTCTTTATCTTGAGAATGTTTTTGTTTACAGTACGTTTTGGGCATGGAAAGTGCAAACCTAATTCCTTTAACTCTTTCATTGATGAGATTTTTTCAAGACGGATATAAAGATGGCTTGCTTATTCAGTTTTATTGAAAGAAGAAAAGTAGAGATATCATGTTTCTTTTAAATTTTTTGACCGTTATGTTTTGGAAGATTACCCTTATTACAACTAATTTGTTGAACATCCATCAATTAAAATTTATTTCTTACGAGAAGTTAACGTTGAGTGCAATTCAATCTGTCATTCACACAGTTCACTATTTAATTTGTCCTCAGGGGAATAATTAAATATATAATCACATTGGTTTAATTTGCTCTAAGATATAATTATTAGACTGGTCTTTCTTAGTAAATATTTCTACTTATATTGATCAGAGGAAAACTTACAAACCTAAGAATGATAATAATTGAAAACTCCAAAACGTCAATCCCGTAATTGCCCTCTCTGTACCTTTTCTTTTAATTTACACACTTTGTTTTTATCGACCCGATGAAAGGATATAGCCAAATTATTAAGTACCAAATACTTTATAATTAGTATATATATCAAACATTTAAATAGGCCTTCAACAACAGTAACTAGGGAATGATAATCAGCACTACAAAACAACGAACTGAACGATTTTAACAAATTCGCATATTAGCTAGAATTAATAAAAATAGCATGAGACGGATATAGTACAAAAGGTACAAAGAAAAACTAAGGTAGTAGTACCATTACAGTTGGGGACACCCTATCTTCAGTTCTTAACAAAACATAGGTGAACAATCACTATGAAAACAACAAAGGCAATCATTTAATTTTTTTAAGGGTAAGACTCAGGTGTTCAAGTTCACAACGTCCTGTTCTAAGTTTAACCGCCCATCCACTGTCCAAGGAGCATGGCGATTACATAATATAATATAATATGTCCTTGTGTTACTGAAATAGTGAAGAACTATATTACCTTCCTGTGTAGTTTGAAGTGTTCTGTTACATAACGCCACTAAGATGCTACTACTTCATTTATTCTCTCTTTATATTATGGACTTACAACGCTAGAATCCGGGTTTCGATACCCGTGGTGGGCAGAGCATTGTGTAGCTTTGTGCTTAACTTCAAACAAATTCTTTATATCATAAAAAATACGCCTTTTATATTTTTTACACCTGCTGTAATTGTTGTTATTCGTAATTAATGAATGAAATTGTTATATATATATATATATATCACACAAATCATTATTTGCCCAGTGGGTTAGCTACTACGGATGAAAATAAGAGATTGTTAATATTTATATAATCTGATTCAAGTAAATTTACAGCATGTATGCAGCCCTAAGCTGACCCATTAAGATTGACGATTCGTTGCTGTATTTTCTGATTCTAACAATCTTTACTTTCCATGCTTACTTCATTGGAGGTAATGTATATAATGTTCTATCAAACTGAAGTTTAATAGGACACCATCTACAGTGTAAACAACATAAAAAGACCAATAGTAAGTGGCGTGGCGCCCTTCAACATTTCGCTGCTTCTTTAACTTTTTTCTCTACTTCTTTGCTCACGCTGTCTCAAAAATATTCAGGTTACAGTTTATTCGTTCTTCACATTCTCCTTACAAATGCTCAGGTTACAGTTTATTCATTCTTCACCTTGTTCTTAATGCTTAGGTTACAGTTTATTCGTTTTTCACCTTGTCCTTACAAATGTTCGGGTTACAGTTTATTCGTTCTTCACATTCTCCTTACAAATGCTCAGGTTACAGTTTATTCATTCTTCACCTTGTTCTTAATGCTTAGGTTACAGTTTATTCGTTTTTCACCTTGTCCTTACAAATGTTTGGGTTACAGTTTATTCGTTCTTCACATTCTCCTTACAAATG
>NW_013668719.1:85997-93008 GCF_000517525.1 Limulus polyphemus
TTACAGTTTATTTGTTCTTCATTTTGTTCTTACAAATGCTCGGGTTACAGCTTATTCGTTCTTCACTTTGTCCTTACAAATGCTCGGGTTACAGTTTATTCTTTCTTCACTTTGTCCTTACAAATGCTCGGGTTTCAGTTTATTCTTTCTTCACCTTGTCCTTACAAATGCTCGGGTTACAGGTTATTTGTTCTTAAAGTTGTCCTTACAAATGCTCGGGTTTCAGTTTATTCTTTCTTCACCTTGTCCTTACAAATGCTCGGTTACAGGTTATTTGTTCTTAAAGTTGTCCTTACAAATGCTCGGGTTACAGGTTATTTGTTCTTAAAGTTGTCCTTACAAATGCTCAGATTGGAGTTTATTTCTACCATACATCAAAATCATTTTCACATGAATCCTCACGTACAGACAGAACTAATCCAATTTGTTACTAACGTTTTATCTGTCACGTACCTCCCACGTTTTCTCCTCTGATATTTTCAGTTCATCTCTTTCTTTCTCAATATTTTCCCAATCCCCTTTATTGAATTACATTCTCTAAAACAGCGCTACAGTATCATAATCACATTTAATTAAATTATGATTAGGTGTAACAATATAACAATATAAGTTTAGCAGAATGGTGCAGAAGTAAATAATGTGTATGTATAATATAATCATTATTCTCTATGTACTTAGAAAGCTCCGACCAAAATTCAAATGTTATTTTAGGACTTCGAACAGAACATCTCTATACGATTGCCCGAGGTAAATTCATTTTGCATAACTTTAAAATGTTTTAGGTCTGAACAAAGTATTGTTAGTTACATGAGTCTACTGATATATTTAACAAGATGAACTGTTTTAAGTACTAGCTACGCAGGTATTATCTGTTTGTTTGAAGTTAAGCACAAAGCAATAAAATGGACTATCTGTGCTCTGCCAACCACGGGTATCAAAACTCGGATTCTACCGTTGTAAGTCCGCAGACATACCGATGTGCCACTGTAATTAGGAATTACAGAAGACTTCTATAGAAAATAGACTTAACTAACAAAAGATATTTCAGTTATTAAATGGTAACCTATTAGGATGAATATTGAAAAAAGTATACTTTAAAGCCAATTGTTCTGTTTTTTTACGACCTGAAGACAATAAGAACTTGGCCAACGCCCTTATCCTCCAGAAAGATAGCAACTAGAGATATTGTGGACCTCACAAGATTTGGGCGGCAACACAAGACATCATCACTTTGGCAACTATAATATTATGTTAGGTGCTTTTACAGAAAAACGTGGGCAGAACAAGAAACAAGAAAATAAAATACAGCAAACATACGAAAGGTCAATAATTCATGTTTAATAAGGTAGATTGCTAGTTTATATATAAATTAATTTATTACGAGGCAAATGAACCTGCCGCCTAATATATATTTCAACGTTTAAACAGCACATTCTACTAAAAATAGGTCTAATGTTCAGGCGGAAGACTTTCGAAACGTCGTCCTCTATATACTTGTGTTTCTACAACAGTTGATTGCAGTCCAGTCAACCAACTTTTATCATGAGAAATCATCATGTAATCCAGTTTTCGAAACGCATCTTATATATGCATTGATCTGGTTCTTACATAGAATGGATTTACATTAGTTAATCACTATCATATATTTGTTTTTGTTTATTTTAGAAAAAGCCACTTTGGGCTATCTGTTGTGTCCACCGAGGGGAATCGAACCATAAATGTTAGCGGTGTAAGTCCTTAGGCTTAGCGCTGTCCAATTGGCGGAACCGGTCATGTACATATATATATATATGTGTGTGTGTGTGTATATACACACACGTAATTATCTGTAAATTTATATATATTCCTATAGTGGGAACTGATTATTTAAAACTACTTATATGACTGCATTTTTCATTTCTATTCGTTTATATTATTACTCCTCGTATCACCTCTGAATCTTTTTACTTGTTCTCGCACATGCGTAAAGCATACAACAAAATCTGTTAATCAGTTTTAATGTCGTTCTACAACTGCGTAACGATGTTTTAGCGCCGACGACAAAGGGAGCTTTTGTCGCGTCAAGTCACATTCTTTACAACAGCACTGGCACTACTCATTTTGATGTTTCAAAACACAAACACACACTGAAACTTTATCTTTCCCAGCCTTTTTACAACAAACATGACTTATCGAGAGAATCAGACCATTCAAGCATACATCACCTCCAAGTAGGTCCCTCCCCCACTCCCAACCCACGTGGGTCTCGTGTCTACACTCTTTCGATGATATCACGAGCTCCTCATGGATTATATATCCAGTTCTGATGATGTCCAGACCCAACAATTCTTCATCATACGAGCACGTGATATAATAGAAGAAGAAAAAGAAGGGCCTAAGCTATCAGCTCTTAACGATCCTTATCGTCCTGATATCCAAGGTGTCTTTGGTGGTCACATAATTGTGAAGAAGGATTTTCTTTACGTTGTTTTTTGTCTTGGGTAAATCATAGAATTAGTAGCGTAATAAAAAATATTTTACTGGTAAATATATAATAAGAAAATTACACGCTTAAATGGTGATTACTATTTTATTGTTATTGTTAACAAGAACTTATCTCAAATTGGTATCTCTGCAAAATAATTAGGGGTTAAAATCAAATACTGATTAGTTTTTCTCCCCTCTTTTGATTATAAGACGTTATTTCACAACCAGTAAGGATTTTGTTACATTATTTTGAAGATACGTTTTTGTAAGTTCTAGAAAAAGTGTATTTACTCTGATAACAATCAGCCAGAAACATTCGTCGACCTTCGTGTTCTAGTTATTTTTAAAACGGAACAGAAGAAAATTCTTAGAATACGATCAAGATTTTATCAATGATATGCTTCACATCTTTGCGACCTGGCTTAACGAATAGAACTTCAGAATGAAAACATGTGATAATGTAAATAATTCCAAAACATATTTTTTACAACCGTAGTAAAACATTGCGTGACAGAATTCTGGTGATTCAAATAGTGAATAGCCTGAGGACGTTCAAGAAATTTATAATATAATGTCTCATTCACTGGAACGTTAAGCCTTGTTCACAGAAATTCTTGCTTTAAAACGATGCACTGAAAAGCGAGGAAATAAAAACCTATTTTTTAACTTTACGCGATTTACTTCTTTTATGAAAATCTGATGCTGTTTTCAAACTCTAGAAGTAAAATGTTATTGTCGCAAACTTTTGTATTTTAAAATTGCATTAATATATTGTTTTATAAAATGAAATAAACCTAAACATACAAATAAAATAAATGTTTCGAAAGATGAAAGTTTTATTGTTTGACGAATTATCTAGTAATAGATATGTTGAACCCATGAATAAATTAATAAATCAATGTGTAATATCATTTTATCAAAAAAATCTATGAAGTAAAGGACTCTGAAAAAAATGAATGTATCAAAGCGTCAACCAATTGATCAACTTCAGTCAACGTTTCCCAAACTTTTCGAGGGTTCGAATCCCAGTTCCACCAAACATGCTCACTTTTTCAGCCGTGGGAGCGTTATAATGTGACGGATAATCCCACTATTCGTTGTTAAAAAACTAGCCCAAGAGTTGGCGGTGGGTGGTGATGACGAGTAGCATTCCCTCTAGTCTTTCACTGCTAAATTAGAGACGGCTAGCGCAGATAGCCCTCGAAAAGCTTTGCGAAAAATTCAAACCAAACCCAAACTTTTGTCATCCAAAAGTTAAGGGACGAGATGTAATACACAGATACGCATTAAAATGTGTTGTAGTAACTACTTATTATTTTCTATTCTAATGGCTCGCACTTTCTCACAAGATGATGTGTGCTTCCATGGGGAGCGCGCCCCCCACACTTTGATTAATATTAATATTTTAATTTTTGTTCTACATTTAAAAACGTGGAGCATAAGACCCTATGGATCACAGCTGGAGTGTAAAAAAAACAAGTACATCAACTTAGAATTCTATTAACTGCCTTTGATTTTCTTCGGTAATATCCTTTGCAGCCAAATACTTATTTAATTTTCTAGAATTTATTTCAAACATTCCGTCACAGTACAAACCATATTTGCATACGAACGGATGTAAGTAGTATAGTAATCCTTTGAGAAACCAGAATTTATAAAGGAATAAACTGTTAACATTATACAGTATAATAAAGCGTACTAAAATATTTTGTACTTAGTGAGATAATGCTTACACAGCTCAATAGGAAAAATGTGTAGCATATTATAGGAAAAGCATCAGAGCTACATTTTTTAAGTTACCATGTTAATAGAAATACAGAACATCATAGTAAAGCAGTCGGACTTGCGTCTTCAGAGGTATTATATTAATAGAACATCACAAGCAAGATAATCAGAGTTACGTCGTCAAAGTCGTTATACTAATATATGTAAAACATCACAGTAAAGTAGTCAGCCTTAGGTCTCCACAGTTATTGCGGTAATATAAGTATGTAATATCATAGCAGAATAGTCAGAGTTACATCTTCTCAATCTCTATGCTAATATAGGTGCGGAATATTACAGTAAAGTAATCAGAGTTACGTCTTCAGAGTCTTAATATTATAATATTACAAGTAGTCATAGCTACATCTTTAAAGTTACCATGTTAATATAGTGTAGAATAAAAGTAGAATAGCTAGTTAGTCTTCACAGACTCAATAGTAATTTATATGTAAAACATCGTAGTATAGTAATCAGATTAACACCTTTAAAGTTGTTTTATGTCTAAAACATTATAATGAGATAACCAGTTACGACTTTAAAGTTACTAAAACCAGTATAAAACAGCAAAAAAGTAATGTCATGTGAATTTTACCTTTTAAATAATGAAACTATCATAAGCTCAGAGCAGCACAATTAGGTCGTTATAGTAGTACTTGTAAATTATTATATCACTATAGTTTAAATACTGCATTTTATAAATTGTTTCGATTTGTGCATATACATATAAAAGCAGCCCTATTAAGAAAAATGAATAAAATCAGGCTTGTTATTTGGTGACTGGAAAATTCTAATGAAACAAACAAGAAAACTTTAGCATATGATGTGAAATAGTATTTGGCTTTTGTCACATAAATAAATACCCATGACACACACTTTCTAAAACACGCTTTTCAATCAACACGAAGCTTTCATTCAAAAGCAATTTTCTTTCTGTAGAGGAGTCAGGCGTGGCCCATAGTTGTAAACCTGCCAAGCTACGATATGAATGGTCCAAGTTCGCACCGTGATGCCATGTTCGCACGCAACACGTTCAGTAGTGTGTGCGTTTTAAACGTGAAAGTCAACAAATATCATTTAACTAGCTTATGAAAAAGTATTAATTATGGTATTTACGTCTAATGTTCTTGTCATGAATTAGTAACTGAACGTGTAGCGATGTATGGAACTTTTTGTCATGAAAAACCCACGGCTGCACACACACACAGAGTGAAAAACTCACGGCTGTACACACAGAGTGAAAAACCCACGGCTGTACACACAGAGATGTGTATTTTACACTGCAGACCCGCCTGAATTATATGTGTGTTATATTTTCATAACCACAAAATCCGTATAGAAATACATTAATAT
This sequence comes from Limulus polyphemus, assembly GCF_000517525.1. Classification (NCBI taxonomy): domain Eukaryota; kingdom Metazoa; phylum Arthropoda; class Merostomata; order Xiphosura; family Limulidae; genus Limulus; species Limulus polyphemus. Next base: position 91,578 of record NW_013668719.1, read on the forward strand.
TTTCAATCTAAAGAAATACATTAAGCAATACATGAGCTAAACGGCCAAGTTATAGACACTCTAGAATTCAGGTATAGTCGTCTTTAATTTTGAACAACTAGCCAGATGAAAGGCAACTAGCTGGAGCAGCGCCACCACAAAGGTTTTCTTTGGGTCTGGGTCGGGCTTTAGATCCTTTCGTTGGTATCTGAGAGGGTCGGGTGCTTTCCAAGACCTCTTCCTCCCTCCAGCACAGTTGTTGTAACGTGCAAAGTACACCATCGTGTCTGCTAAATGCTAGACGAATTATATGCGGGGGTTGTGTTCCATTTACAGCCTTTAGTTACAACAACTCCTTTCATAGCCTTGCTCGTTCATATACTACGTGGCATTATATATCGTAATATACTTTTCTTAGCTTAGTGTCTATAGTCCTACACACTCTGTGTGTACAGCCGTGGGTTTTTCACTCGGTATGTTTCTTTCAATTTAAACAATGAGCGAATTCTGTGGTTGTGTGAGTTTTTGATAACTAACAACTCAAACACTACAGACTGGTATATTTGTAAATACATATTTTTATTTGTGACAAGAAGTCTGTGTTCACAAGTTTTTATTTTGTGTCGTCAAATTATTGGAAGTCTGGAGAAGCATTTAAAGCACATATTCTGGAGTGCTTTGGTCATCCCAATAATGTGCAAGACAAATGATAATACAAATATATACAACACTGTTCACATCGCAACTAGCTGACCACAACAGCACAAATTTCTGTTAGGCAACAACAGTGCAAAATGAAACTCTTACAGTTATGCGATTAAAACTAAGACTTGTCATTTAGTGCTCGAAAAAGTCCAGAGAAACAAACACTGGAAAACTAATCATGTAAGGAATTAATGTTGATATTGACATGTTTATAATCTAGATGTTTAACATTATATACATACCGACAGTCTGTATTTATCAATCTAAAATCTCATCACTATTTAACATACTTGCCTATTAAGGTTAATCCTACATATTTATCACGAATCATATAATGTATCTCTCTATAGTGAGACTTTTCACTTTATAAAAGCAATTTAAGAGAGAACTAACTGTGCATGTTTGTAAAAAAAAAAAAGACAAACATGTTTGAGAACACTAAAACAACACAGATTTTAGATCTAATGACACGTAGTTAACTTATTCAAATCAGAAACAATATTATATACTTTTAAAACATCTATTTTCAACAATATTTTAAAAGTTAATAAAAAATGATTTATTGTAGTTGTTATTCAAAAAAGCACAAAGCCACCTTCTAGATTGGCATTTTTACAGAAAATTCTTGTAATTTAAAGTTTACTTTCGTAACGTAAGACTAAGAAGAAAAATTATAGAAATACATATAGAAACTTTTTAACTCTGTGATAAGAAATGTAAAAAAAAAGTGAAATGTGCCACTAAAAC
>NW_013668719.1:93925-117276 GCF_000517525.1 Limulus polyphemus
GCCACTAAAACATGTGAAAAATATTTGTAAAAAGAAATTAAATTTCGCTTTATTAGTAGAAAAATGATTTTCGGTAAGGTGGTGATTAGATATTCTTAGCTGATAATCTGAAACGAAATTATATATTTATTTTAGAGCAAAACCACATCAGGCTATCTACTGTGTCGAATGCGGGGAATCGAGCCCCGGATTTTAGCGTTCTAAGTCCGTAGGCTTCAGCTGTCCCAAATTGTATATATTAAGTATCAAACTTCTTCACTTCTGAAACTAAAGCATTATTGTGGTTGGTATTATCTCACTTACCCTCAAGATGCAATCGTTACAGAAATTACAAAGTGATACTCAACTGATAAATAGTTAAACATAGATATATATGTATGTATGCACAACTTCACCAATTAACCACAAGTCATACGTATCAAATAGTTTCCGTCATATTCTTAATTTTACATTATATATATAGATATACATATATATATATATACTTTATATAGAAGAATATTTACACGAACAGTATCTAGAACATCCTTTTTGTCGTTTCTTGGATTTGAAAACAAGGAATTGAGTCCCAAGTGGAAATCTCGGTCTGATTCAAGCGAAGATTACTATGTCAGATTAGTCAAACATTTTTTCCCCCTTAAAATAATTTATTTCAGCTGGAATACTAAGAAAAAGATAACCAGGTTTTCCGGAGGACACATAAACTTATCATTGATCTGAAGATACACTGATAAAAACGATAAAACATGTTTATTTTACCAGTTTTCACTTGTAAGTTTATTAACAATGACTGAGTTAGAACAGTTCCTGAAATGAGTTTAAAGGAAATGAATCTCCTGAAGTTCCAGAGGGTGCAGAATGGTGAGAAACTGTTGGCGTAAGAGAAGGGTTGGGCGAGTATTCAACACAGGATAAAGGAATCTGGGGAGGAACTCCCCCTAGTGTGGACTCTGTTCTCATCGAACATGAGGCTGGGGGGCTAGGTTCTGAGAAGGAACTGACAGCTCCTGGACTACAAACATTCATATTGTGCTGTTGTTGTGGTGAGTGGTGTTGGGATTGCTGATCCTGTTGTTTTATATTATTTCTGCGCCATTTTGCTCTGGCATTCTGAAACCACACCTAAACCCCGAAGAAAACAAAGTATTACTGTGTGTTACGTTGCAGTTGAAAACCTTGATTGTATTTAGGGCTATTAAAAAAAAAGAAAGAAAAAACAATTTTCAACACAACTCTGTATACATTAAAGATTCGCCTCCAACGTTGAATAAGTAGCAGTGACATAAGCAATAATGAAAACAATTACTGAAAGATTAAAACATTATTCTGAAATTATAATACACTTCACGATAAGTAATGATTTTTATTATACAAATAGATACTTTGAAATAAAAATAAATGACCTCTACCTGAAGTACTCGTTTTGAAAGATCTGTCTTTTGAGCCAGTTGTTTCAGGTCTTTAGCATCTGGATTCTGATTGATTGCAAAGTAAGACTTCATTGTTCTTAATTGATGGTGTTTGAATGATGTACGGATACGCTTAGACCGTAGCTGTCCGTTCGGGTGAGATAGGACATTCTGATTGGGTATACCAGCATCAAGAGGTGGAATGTGGAGATTACAGCCCGACTGGTCAGTAAACAACAGGCCTAAACCACAAAGTTTTATTATTTCAACTGACGTCACTTACATCAAGCACAACTGAAATACTGTTAAATTATTATTATTTTTAAATCGTTCTAGTTAGTATGATAAGGCTGGGCAATGTAGTAGCTGAACAAAGAACTTTTAATTGAATTCATAATCGCTTACCAAGAAAACTAAACAGAAAAACTTTCCTCTGAGAAATTAATAATTCGATTACAACAGCATGAGATAAGATCTAACAATAAAGTATTTTTAGAAGAAGTGTTTTCTGAGAGAAAATGATTTCATAATAAACTTTATAAATTCCGAATGTAAAAAAAAGTTTTTTTTTTGTTTTTTTTTTTATAAAACAATAACTTCTATGGTGTTTACGCCTTCTACAAACCAGCGAAGAATGCTTACAATTTTACTTTTCATAAGACATTAGTGTTAGGCCTATTTAATCTTTAAATACTCACTTTTAATCTAGTCCCATAGGGATTTTTCAAGAATTAGACGAGTGTATGATAATAATATTCCAGCCACGCTATATTTGTCATATCCATTGCTGACGACGCGTTTCACTCAATTCAAAGTTCTTCAGGCCGCTGGGATACAACAAACACAGCAGTGGTCGGAACGCTATTTAAATAAGCCGTTTGATACTGGATTAAGAATGTAATGTTTAAAAATGAAATAGGCCTAATACTAATATCTTATGTCACGTAAAATTGTAATCATTCTTCGTTGGCTTATAAAAGGCGTAAACACCATAACAATTATTGTCGTATCACATTGCTTACATAAATAGTGTTCCGATCACTGCTGTGTTTGTTGTATTGCAGCTGTCCGGAAGACCTCTGAATTGAGCGAAACGCGTCGTCGGTAATGGATATGAGAAATACAGTGTGGCAGAAATACTATTATTATACACTCTTCTAATTCTTCAAAATTCTTAAGGGACTAAATTAAAAATGTAGTGTTTAACGATTAAATAGGCCTAACACTAAAGTCATGTAACAAGTAAAATTATTTCTATAAAATTTTGATATTTGAAATTTATAAAATGTCAATATTATATAATTAATAAAATAATAGATATAAAAATAGTAAACAATAAATGAACATCATGTTTGATCTACTTGATTGAAGATTTGAGTGTGAAATGGTTTAGAAAATAACGACTCTCTTGCAAGTTCAAAAAGAATAAACAATTATCATGCTCACAAATAAAAGCTTTTCAAGTTCATAAACACCAGTTTTTCATGTTCACAAACGGCAAACAATTCTTCGTGAAAACAAATAACGAACCACCTTTTATGTACAGGCATACATTAAACGAAGGCTCTTTATTTGGTAATAATATGAAGTTTCGTTACGTGCAAACAGGAAGAATTGTTTTTAAAATCAGCTTCTGATCAGATGAAGACTACCCACTTTTATCAAAACTAACATTCATTACAATCATGAATATAATGAATTTAGTATACAATTCTTACGTGTTTACTCATAATGATTAGGATGCGCTGTTCCATCATTTAAGTAAGTATATTCGCTGTTAGCGATATTTTCGGCTGTAATCCAAATAATGCCCTATAGAATGATAATGCATAACTATTTTTTGTTATTTGCAAGTCGCCATTGCAGTTTTTACTTCAAGCTCTAAACTCCCCACTGTCTCGTTTGTTTGTTTTTTATTATACTTATGTAATTTTTTCATTCGATTATGACCCGTTAAAGTTAATTTATTAATGAATAACAACTGACAAACTAAGACCATGTATAATTTATGTCACAACATTTAATGGTAAAGTAACTCGAGAAGAAAAATACTTCTATCTTACGATCGTTTTCAATTATATTTTGTGGAAAAAGTAATAAAATAAACAGTATCTAAATATTTCTCAGGTTCCAATATTACTTATTTGTCTGTCTACTTACTTATGTGTTTAACTATCTACCACTCTCTCATGCCTGAAACTGCACGTGTTTTTATACAGTTTGTTTTTCTTGAGCTCTCGAAATAAAGCTAAAGCATAAAACCTATACAGAGGTTGAGTACGTCATATCAAAACGACGTTGGAGCCTCACCATGTCATTATAATCCATTTTACCACATCTAGTTGTGCTCTCTCTGATGGCTATGCATCTTGACAATAGCCCTGCAATGTAGTTTTTCATCCTAAAAGACTTCGTAGTAAGGCTTTCATGTTAAAAGCACACCACTGTTCCCCGATGCTTTCAATAATCCATGTAGTGCATGAAGACAACGGTTGCCCAGCGCAAACGGGTAACAATTTGATCGCAAAGAAATACATAGGCGACTTGACCATTATGTCTTCGTATGGAATAACATGAACACCCGTTTCATTCTTCGCTTGAGATACGTGAAAGTTGAATTGATATGTCGAGGAAGCAGCTTGTGTACACTTGACATGTGTCGCTTTTCCATACCGAGATCCTTCTTTATTGTGTTGCATACTGTTGCCTGGGGCACGTGAACGGCTTTTGCTACTGGCCTTTGCGTTGTTCATGGATTCTAATCTATTGAAAGACACCGCAATTATCTTACAATTTTTGGTTACGACTTATTTCAGATCTGTTTTTGGAGAGTCTTGGCTTCCTAAGTTGATCTATATTCCTTTATTTTCCAATGCCATTAAGTACAAGAGGTATTTCCGTCTTGTCTTGGAAATTCCAAGTACACAATCTGAATACTTATTTATATATATAATCTGGATGTATGAACATTTTACACTGGAAGGGGCTGTTACATTCCCTTCACAAAAGCGAACTGTCTTTGGTGGCATTACGTTACATATAAACCCAAATAATGCCAAAATGTAATTGTAATACATGCCGTTCTACCACGACTTTATATCGGCTGTGGCTAATGTCACATGACTTACTGATTTGCACAATCAAAACAGTTTTAGTGTAATGTACTCAACCTCCTGTATAAAGTTATACAGTACCAATCATAACATGTCTTCTCTCTCAATTATTTTATATATTTTTATAGTTTGTTGAAATCCAAAAAGAAAAAAACATGTTTTTAAGGTGTGAAAATTATGAATGAGTTATCACGATAAAATAAATAAATGAATGTATATAATCCTAATTTCTTAGTAACTTACTAATGTAGAAACACTGTTACTATAATTTAGTTTGATCAACTCGTAGCATGTTTCACTAGATCACTGTGGAGGGCTTGAACAATTTATATATTTTACCTCTTCTTATTCTATAATTATGCATCCCATTTTCAGCGAGGCTCTATGTATCTGATATTTATCTGTTCTTCCAATATCTTTAATTGTTACGTAATTCTAAATCCTTCACATACAGTCAAATTCTAAATTTCTTAAGTACGTGATAATTCAATTCGAAGTCACTTAAATACGTGATGGCTCAATTCTAAAACCCTTGGATATGTGAAAATGCAATTTTAAATCCTTTAAATACATGATACTCTCCTCAATTCCAAATCCTTTGCATACGGGATAATGCAATTCTAAATACTTTAAACACGTGGTAATAATGCACTCCTAAGTCTCTTAAGTATGTGATAATTATGTTTTCCTGTTGTTTCTTCTTCTTCCAAACACTTTTCAATCGACCGCAATTCCTTCATTTATCAGCGGATTGACTAAAAACTTGGTAGAATTATACCTTTATCCAATACGCCAAGATATACTTTTAATTTTTTATTGTTTAGGCTTTTTTTAAGGATTTTATGGAGTCAAACGTAATCAAGATGAAAGTTGGCACGGATGTAAAATTTCATGCGCCTAATATATATTGACATAAAAAAGTTGGATTTACCCATTTTGAGTTTGGGGTTAATTACGCGGCCGTATTTTGACCAATTTACATGGGATGTGGTACAAAGATACTTTTTACAGGTCCCATACATATACATACAAAGATGTGGGACATGCCCACTTTTGGTCATTTTAGGAGGTCAAAAGGTTAAATAATCCCATAATTTTAGGGGTTTTGGTTAATTACTTAGCCTTGTTTCGGCCAATTTACACAGGATTTGGTACAAAGATATATTTTACAGGTCCCAAACTAAGGTACAGACAATTTTGGAATTTTTCTACCTTTGCTCACTTTTTCACTTAGGAAAGCACAATTTCTGTTTTCGTGAACTATTCATGTGTACGTCAACCAACTGACATGGGGATTTGGTACAAATATACCTTTTTTTCAGGTCCCAAGCAGTGATATATCGACAGTTTTTGGTTTTTCATGTTGGAATTGCATGGCGGAGACATGTTGTATTCGCCCGCACATGTTGGTCTATATAACTTAGTTCTGTATCCCTTGCATATGTGATAACCCACTTCCATGTTCAGTCATCAAAGTCTCTACAAGTCTTCACAGTTGTATAAAACTTTTTCAAGAACCATCTCACAGTGAGATGATATGTAATACCAGATATCTGAGTGATACACTTAATTTAACAAGAGTTTATCTCGACAACATATAATAAAATAAATCTGTCTGAACAGGCTAGTAACATGTGTCCAGCTCAAGACAGCATAATTATGTAAATCTGTCTACAACCACAAACTGGTAACACGTGTCATTTCGAGACAATGTAGTATTGTGAATCTTTAAGGAAACATACTAGTATCACGTGTTTCGATACAGTATGTTAATGTTGAATTATATGCAAACTGGTAACACGTGTCATCTCAAGACAATATAGTATTGTTAATATAGCTGCAAACAGCCTAGTAGTACATCTTTCGATAATGTACTAATGTGAAACTATCTAGACAGAGTAGTATTATGAATCTGTCTGCATAGAAGCTATTAAATTCATAACAAGTCCTTATTCTTATCTCGAGTCAATAACCTGCACTCTTTTAGTACATGTTTGTGTAGAAATGCAATAAAAATAGATATTTCTGTTGCACGTGAGTAAGTTTAATATTTTATTAAACATTGTCTATACTAATGTCTTGTAGGAACTGAAAAAAAAAAAGTAAGAAGGTGACGTCACAACACCATCTAGTGATTAAATGTTTCATGAGATGTTATTCAGACTTGGTTTAAATATCTGATTCAAGCGACGGACTTTATGAAATGATTGAAATTAGAATATTTTAATTATAATTTATATTTCAGAATAGTAATCGGGGTATTTGTCAGAAATATATCAAAGGTATTTTAAAGCAATCCATTGTCTTCTCAATATTTGAAATGTAAAGGTTTCATCTATCTAATCAAATTTCAAATGCATGCACAATTTTCATGTTTACCACAATCTCTTACGACTCTTATAACTGCACACAATTTGTTTTCCTTCTTTTTATAGCTTTTGTTTTTCAGACCAGATAAAGTTAGTCATTTTGATAATGTTGAAGTACTCATTAGTAGACCGGAAGTAGGCAATTCTTAAAAGTGCTGGGAAAGTCAAAGACTTGAATAAATATTTCATGATAAATATTGACGATATAAAACAGATTCAGTCAAATTCATTTATGTAATTTTTGCTGATCTGATAACAATTAAAAGATAAAATTTTCTTTAATGACCTCAGCAGAATATTGCCTTATTATTAAACACGTAAATTAATGATTGACCATAACAAACTAGTCGTATTTTAACCACAGTGGCATCTTATGCAACACATGTGCTAGGGACCCGAAGGTCCAGGCATAGCCGTCTGTCTCTAACTTAGAACTACTGGTCAGATGGAAGGAATCGGGCAGCAGCTAAACTGAAAGTACAGAGCCACCTTTCAAGGGCTCTAACCGTGGACCTTACGATCTGTAGCCCATACAAAAGAACAAGCTGGTTAGATCTTTTCAGAAATCTGCAAATTTCAGTTTTATGAAATCTTTATATTTTCATATCAAATTTGAATACTTAAAACAAGAACTATGATATATGCGCAAATTTTAATGTCGTAATGTATTGCAGGTTAAGTATAGTAGTTCACAAAATAAGTAAAGGGATGTGCGCCTGGAATATATATCCACATACATCCACAAAATAATAAATATAAAGTTTATAACACTGAATTTTAAAACCTTTATCGTCCATAGTCACATCGTTAAAGATCTTAAACATTCCATAGAAAGCGTACGAGTCATGTAAAATATCCAGTTTTAAAAATTAAACGTTTACAAGTTTCACCTTGTTGTTGTTTTAACACTTAATAAAGGTGTCGTCGGTAAGTTTCATATTGGAATGTTCTAGCAACTGATTAAGATATCGTTTGTTTGTTTTTTTTTAATTTCGTGCAAAAATACGCAAGAGCTACCTGTTTTAGACGTGGAAATTTTGAGGTGAGAGACTAGACGAAAGGAAGCTAGTCTACACTACCAACCTCCAACCCTAAGGATACTCTTCACGAACAAATAGTGAGATTGACAGTAACATTATAATTCTCTCATGACTGAAGGGGCGAGCGCGTTCGGAAACGGGATTCGATCCCGCGACCCACAGTTTGCGAGTCAGGTGCCCTAAGTACCACGCCAAGACGTTGTTCTGCATTTTCATCCTGTTGTTGTTCTACTAACTGAGATATTATTCGTAAATTTAATCTTGTGGATCTACAATTTAACGAATATATCATTCAGAAGCTTTATATTATTGTTTAACCACTTAACTGAGATATCGTTGAGAAGTTTTATCTTGTTCTTCCACCACTTAACTAAAATATTGTTCGAAAGCTTTATATTGTTCTTATCTTATCTTATCTTAACTAAGATATCGTTCAGACGTTTCATCTTATCATTCAACCACTTAACTAAGATATCGTTCAGAAGTTTTATCTTATTGTTCAGCCTCTTAACTAAGATATCGTTCAAAAGTTTTATCTTATTGTTCAGCCACTTAACTAAGATATCGTTCAAAAGTTTTATCTTATTATTTAGCCACTTAACTAAGATATAGTTCAGAAGCTTTATCTTGTTTTAAGTTTATGCCAAAAGTCTGTGTTGTGCATTATATTTCAGCCAGTTTCTTGGAAGAGTCCGTTACATATTATTAAAATGCTATTTTCCATTTTATGAACTACTGAACCTAAAGAGAAACAAATAAAACGTTTATGTAAGCTACAAGCATGTTCTTTTACTAACACAATTAATGGTATGATGGACGAAGTAAAAAGTCTTTGTGAAAGTATACAAAAAAGCAACAAACCTACCTATATTCAACAAACCTACACCAATGGTTTTAAGGATATGAACAATCATACTTCATTTCTCGATGTAATCCTCACCAGGAACAATGGAATCAGTTTGGTGTAATGTTACGAATCACTACACACAGTTGTTTAAGAATATTAAAGAAAAAATCTTACTACACTTAAACTGCTATTATGACGTTTAATGCGAACCTCAGTCTAACTAAATTTAAACTGCTATTATGACGTTTAAGACGAATCTCAGTCTTGCTACACTAAAATGCTATTTTGACGTTAAAGACGAATCACAGTCTTGCTACACTAAATTGCTATTATGGCGTTAAAGACGAATCACAGTCTTACTAAAATTAAACTACTATTATGACGTTTAAGACGAATCTCAGTCTTGCTACACTAAAATGCTATTTTGACGTTAAAGACGAATCACAGTTTTGCTACACTAAATTGCTATTTTGACGTTAAAGACGGATCTCAGTCTTACTAAATTTAAACTGCTATTATGACGTTTAAGACGAATCTCAGTCTTACTACATTTAAACTGCTATTATGATGCTAAATTGGACAACAGTCTAACTACATTTAAACTACTATTATAACGTTTAAGACAAATCTCAGTCTTACTACACTTGAACTGCTATTACGACGTTCAATGCGGACGTCGGTCTTACTACACTTAAAACCCTGAAACAAAACTTTACTATACTTTTACTATGTTTCTTTAATGATTTCAAATGCGAATATCATACATTCCCGGATTTCAGTTCTAAGAATTCTAGATCAAAGAATTTTACCTGTCATTGCTGTATAAAGACTGGAGTAGACTGTTATATTCAATTATTTAAAATGATATAGTTACGATTTCTAAACAAGTAGTGAAAAGTGCCCTCGGCAGTTGGTATTTATCTTAATTGAGCATGACGCAATCAGAAATCCAACCTTTCTCAGAAGTTGTAAAACTGTCTGTTCCAACAATAGGGAAGGGGAATAGCTATAGAAATGTTTCTTCTAGCAGAGTATATAGTGTTTGTCACCTCTGTATTTACATTCAAATTTTAACTGTCTCAATTTGTTTATGTAGTTCATCTGTCTTAATAATGGTCTTTCATTCGTCCATAATAACTTGTGTTTTCCACTATTGTTTCTTTATATCACTCTCCTCATATTTATCAATACCGTTTTTATTTCTCCACTCTCCTCATTTTTTACCAGTATTGTTTACTTCTACCATTCTCCTTGTGTTTTACCAGTATTGTTTACTTCTACCATTCTCCTTATGTTTTACCAGTATTGTTTACTTCTACCATTCTCCTTATGTTTTACCAGTATTGTTTACTTCTACCACTCTCCTCATGTATTACCAGTATTGTTCATTTATACCACTCTCTTCATGTTTACCAGTATTGTTTATTTATACCACTCTCCTCATATTTACCAATAAAGTTTCTATTTCTCCACTCCCCTCATGTTTTACCAGTAGTGTTTATTTATACCACTCTACTCGTGTTGTACCAGTATTGCTTACTTCTGCCACTCTCCTAATGTTTTACCAGTATTATTTATTTATATCATTTTCCTCATATTGTACCTTTATTGTTTATTTATACCACTCTCTTCATGTTTACCAGTATTGTTTATTTATACCACTCTCCTCATATTTACCAATAAAGTTTCTATTTCTCCACTCCCCTCATGTTTTACCAGTAGTGTTTATTTATACCACTCCCCTCATGTTTTACCAGTAGTGTTTATTTATACCACTCTACTCGTGTTGTACCAGTATTATTTATTTATATCATTTTCCTCATATTGTACCTTTATTGTTTATTTTTCCCACTCCTCTCATGTTTATTAAAGTCAGAAACATATAGCGCAAATATTGATGACTGAAAATATTTTCATGTATTAACTAAGCGAATCTAAAACATAATATTAATCTCGCGACATAGCTTATACCCTCCTCATGAACAGCGAGTCCAACAACAATGCATAGATCTATGTATTAATCGCCACTGCTTAATATTATTTAATCTTTGCAGGAAAACTTGATATTAAACATCTATCTACATGATATTATCTCTATTAAATGGGGTGAACAATACTACTGAACAATAAATATCTATCTTAAGTGAAGTGAACAATACTACTGCACACTAAGCATCTGACAAAATAAACAATAATACTTGATGAACAATCTCACCACAGGTTGAGATAGTAAATAATTAGTTTAATGTCATTATATATACGTGATTTGATACAAAACACAAAACTACCTGAAGACCCTAATTATTTAGTTTCTAGTTTTCCTTAAACAGAACCAGCCGAAGGCCTTAGTTATACAGTTTCTAGTTTTACTAAAACAGAACCATCCAGATCTTAGTTATTCAATTTCTAGTTTTACTAAAACAGAATGTCAGGTTATTAGTATGTACGGGCCGGATTCTGAACAGTAGGTGTCTGTGACTTCTTGTTAGTAAACGTGAACAATAAACAAACAGTCCACTTGTTTTAAAACAATGTATTAAAACAAGTCAAATGTATATACAAATGTTCATTACACTGTTGGTTATTCAGAACTTTAAATAATTGTTTCTTTTTCGTCAAAGTCCACACAGGCTGGTTCAATTAATTTAAAACACAATTGACAAGACGAATTATTCTTCTGTATTTTGTTATTACAATACAATCTGTGATAACTTCACTTTAAAAACCGCCACAATACGCTCTTTATGGCGAAATTCACAATCACTCAGTCTAAATTTATTTACCTATATATAAACTACATTTTTGGGCGCGTATTTATAGCCCGACAGAAGCCTATAACGTTCCACACACTAAGCTATATTGTGATGCAATAATACTTAATTAAAACAACGAGAAACACTTAGAAGGTTCTAGTGACATGATGCAACAATATCAGAATCACCAATTCACAACTAGTGAACTACACAACGTATGATTCGTGAACAGTTACGTAAGGAAACTTACCATAAACTATCGTTTCTCAAAGTAACTAAGTTTAGTACTCACGCTATATAAACTATCTAAATCATAACACTCGACTTTAAACTTAAATTGAAAAAGTCCTGTATGTAATATATAACATAGAACCACCCAAGACCTTAGTTATGCAATTTCTAGTTTTACTCAAATAAAACCACCTGAACACCCTATTACCTAGTTCCTAGTTTTACTAAACCAGAATCCCTGAATACCCTAGTTATCCAGTTTTAATAAAACAGAATCACCCGAAGACCCCAATTATCCAGTTTCTAGTTTTACTAAAGCAGACTCACCCGAAGACCTTAGTTATCCAGCTTATATAATTTTTATAAAACAGAACTATCCGAAGACTAAGTATCCAGTTTGTATAATTTTAGTAAAGCAGAACACTCCGAAGACCCAATTTACCAGGTTTCTGTAGTTTTACTAAGCCAGAAGCATCCGAAGACCAAATTTACCAGGTTTCTGTAGTTTACTAAGCCAGAAGCATCCGAAGACCCAATTTACCAGGTTTCTGTAGTTTACTAAGCCAGAAGCATCCGAAGACCCAATTTACCAGGTTTCTGTTATTTTACTAAGCCAGAACCATCCGAAGGCCCTACTTATTCGGTTCATATAGTTTCAACGCGGTAAAAGAAAGAAGTTTTAACATAAAGTCCATCACTATCTTATTATTCATTCTTCCTTTAAACATAACAAAAATAAAACTTTACTCGACTCAACACCATTCTATAATTTAAAAATGTTATTCATAAAGTTATTTTTATCATGCATTAGCCTCTGAAAACTAACTCTTAATGTTTTCACACTATACGTACAACTCTAATCTTTAATAGATAATAATGTTAAGTCGTAGAATTAGTCCTACTTTTTGTGAATATTTTACGTACTCGTAGATGTGACCTTGGATAGCAAAAAATAATGAAAGCTAAATAAAATTAATATTCAGTGAGAGGCCTACTAAACAGAACGATAAATTCAAAAATGCAATAACAGCAACTTTTACAGAAGGCAAGTTATGATTTTAATAATTACAACGTTTCGACCCATAGTATAGAGTCATCATCAGGTAAGAGTTACATTCAACAGTAAAGTTCACCAGATGAAGTTACAAGATTTTCTATTAGATAATAATATGCCAGGCAGGGTATAGTTTAATTTTAAGTCGTTTGGAAATGCGGGAACTTTCAGAACATGTGATTGGGAGTATTTGACATGTGTACTCAGCAAAGTTCAAACTAAGGGTTGAGTAAAGTAATGTAGTCAGTCACTAACGGCAAGGATTGTTTGTTTATTTTGAATTTCGCGCAAAGTTATACGAGGGCTATCTGCGCTAGCCGTCCCTAATTTAGCAGTGTAAGACTAGAGGGAAGGCAGCTATTCATCACCACCCACCGCCAACTACTGGCCTACTCTTTTACCAACGAATAGTGGGATTGGCCGTAACATTATGACGCCCCCGCGGCATGTTTGATGGGACGAGGATTCGAACCCGCGACCCTCAGATTGTGAGTCGAGCGCCCTAACCACCTGGCCATGCCGGGCACCCCTAACCATTGTAGTTAAATCTAGATGCAATTTTGAATTCATCTGTAAAACGTTTTATGCTTTTTTTTCTATCTTAAAAGAAATCAATGTTAATTCTATTTTAAACCATTTATGTAAATTAGCATAAAATTAAACTGAGAATAGGATGGCAAAAGACGCATTCCTGAAAATGAAAAATATACTGACAAATAGTAAAATTTCTGTGGAGACACAGTGAAGAGTTTTAGATTGTTATGTTATACTAATTTTCACGTTTGTATTAGAACTTCGGATAATATCGACAAGTATGGAAAAGGGAATTGAAGCAATTTAGTTGTGGTTCTTAAGTCACACCTCAGATGTAGATAATTTATCAAGAGAAGGTTGCAGGAGGGAGCTGCTGACTAACACCAGAAAGAGGCAGTTGAAGTTTCTTGGAGACGCTACGAGAAAAGAAGAAATTGAAAGTCTAGTCGTAACCGGAAAGAGTAAAGAAAGGAGAGACCATGGAAGACAGAGGTTGACTTATGTCAAGAGTCTATCTAAATGGATGAATGTATCGACATTGGAAATTATTTGTGCATCAAGGAGAATAGAGATTCTGTGAAAGACCTTGGTAACCAACGTCCTGTTTGGATATGGTGCCTAAAGTTCAAACACATTGTTGGTGTGAACGTGGTTTGTAGTCACTATGAGAAAAACCTATACACTGGATAGTTGAAGTGAAGAAAAAGTGTCATTGGTCACTATTCAGTTCTTCACATTATATAGCCTCAAAATAGCAGATATAATAAATAAACTTAGTATTCCGAAAATTGTTTAATTTCAAAGTCTAAGTTCAAGGGAGGTCCAGTTTAATCTACACTTTGATCAACGTGTGTTATTGAGTTATACTAGTTTCGGAGACTTTCACTCTTCCATTGTTCACACCAACAGTATGTTTGATACTTTTCACTATGATATAGGCCCAGCTTATTTCTCTTTGGTTAACTTGTGTGCAGGGTCACTGATGAGGAGTGGAATTCTCCGAAACTAGTATAACCCAATAACACATGTTGATCCAAAGGTACATTGAACTGGACCTCCCTTGAACTTAGACATCGAAATTAAACAATTTTTGGAATACTAAGTTTATTTATTAGTAAGAGAGAGAGTTGTCCAATAATAAAATCAAAGAAATAATAAACAACTCAACCATATCTAAACCTAAAGATTTCAGAATCAAGATAGTAAAGGAATAGTATACAAGATACGAATAGTAAACAAAACAAAATAAGATATAAAATAAATAAAATAGATTATGTTCCCAACCATATATATAATCAAAAGCATCTCATTCTTTCTCCTTGAATGCAAAGTGAAAAGAAAAACGCCAAAGAAAAGGTCACCATGTAACTGAGCGTAGCAAGAAAAACTTATTTAAAATGCTACAAATTTATATTTCTATAAATTTAGATTCAAGAAAAGCTTTAGCGAGTGTGGGCAGACTGAAGTTCTTTCAGTCACCTAGAAGTTGGGTTTTCCTGTCCATTATTACTTGCATTAGAAAGCAAACAACAACAGCATTAACTTAAAGATAAAAAAGGATAAGATCATACCTTCTTAAGACTATAGAACAAAGAATTAACTGAAAACGAATGCTAGACTGGGAGATTCACGTGATAGTACATTGAAATCGTCCTTGAACGTGAACAATGCCAGTTGAAAGTGCACAGAAGGCCAACAGGTTCAAGAACTGTCTTTGCAGGTAAAAATCGTATCTTTTAGAATAGAATTAGAAACATAGTTATTTAGTGCAATGTTATATTTATTGAAAAATAATCTGTAGGTTTGGAATGTGGTGGGAAAGCGATAACCATTAAATTTGAGTTTTTCAGTTAATTATTTGGCACAGAATAAAAAGTATTCAGCCGTGTTACACACTAACATAAATGTTTTTAATTATGAACTAATAACACCTTCAAGCAAAGTATTTGGGATTGCACTATTAACAGAAGGAAACTTGTATACATGGTATTAGAAGTCGTTTCTTTTACCATAAATGTTTATGTTCAGATTGCCATTAGTAAACGAAATATTTAGGTCAAGGAAATGATAAGAAGTTGTCGTTTCATTGGTCATATGAAGTTCTAGTTCCACTGGGTAAATAGTAGAGACAGTTAATTCAAAGCCTGGATTGTTAAAAGAAATTTGATCATTTATGTAACGAAAATTAAAGCAATACTGATCGGGATTTTGTGACTGTGAGATGAATAAATGCTCGTAATAAAAGAGATACACATTTTCCACATTCAATGAGGAGTTAGAATCCATCAACATTCCTATTCGTTGTTTATGAATATTATGGTTAAATTTGATGTAATTATTAAATACAGTAACTAAAAATATTTTTTTTTGCCATTTCTTTAGTTAAAGGTCGATCGGAGATCTTACAGATATCATCCATATCTCGATCAAAAAGAAGGTTGAAGACTGATAAGATCCGTAAAGGATATCTTTGTTAAAAGAGTAGTAAAATCAAAGGAAATTAGCGAATAATTATCAGTAAAATTTAAATTATTCAGGCAGTCTAGTACATTGTTATCATTGTTAATAGTCCAATAACCTTTATTAGAAAATTTACCAGTATTGATTTTAATATTATCAGCTAAGCCATTTATGATTTGATTAATAGTAAACCAAGTGGTTTATCAGAAGTTTTACTGAGCATGTAATAAATCTGAATCTATTAGGAGTTTCATGCGTTAATGGTAATCTAAAGAAAAATTGATTTTAACTATTACGAGTTTTACGACGAAAGGTAATTTTTTTTCTAGCTATTTTACATAAATTGTTTAAAATAGAAGTAACATTGATTTCTTTTAAGATAGAAAAAAAGCATAAAACGTTTTACAGATTAATGCAAAATTGCATCTAGATTTATCTACAAGGGTTAGGGGTGCCCGGCATGGCCAGGTGGCTAGGGCGCTCGACTCGCAATCTGAGGATCGCGGGTTCGAATCCTCGTCCAATCAAACATACCGCGGAGGCGTCATAATGTGACGGTCAATCACCCTATTCGTTGGTAAAAGAGTAGCCCAATAGTTGGCGGTGGGTGGTGATAACTAGCTGCCTTCACTCTAGTCTTACACTACTAAATTAGGGACGGATAGCGCAGACAGCCCTCGTGTAGCCTTGCGCGAAATTCGAAACAAATACAAGGATTATCACAAATTTTTGTTAAACTAGTGAAGTGGTTTGTTCAAACAGGAAGGTCAGGTTTCTGGACAGAAATACATAAGGCATTGATTTTATTTTTTAATAGATGTGAGAATATTTTTCCGCTCTTTGAGAGTTGGCAAAAGTTTTGTATCGATTTTCAAAATACGTATTCATCAATATTTCTTTCTAGTGATTTGAGAAAAACAAGTTTGTTTGTAGTCCCAGAAAATACGAATTTAAAGCGTTTTTTTCAGAATTTTCATAAGTCCGTCATCATCCGAAACTTTAAGGTCACCCGTAATAGCATGTTGACGAAAAGGATCAGTCAAGTTGTTATTAAAAACAATTACATGGCAAAGCATCAGTGTAATCGGTATTTAAAATACTGATAAAAGCCTTATTATGCTGCTTTTGAAAAGTATAATCATTCTTCGCCAGCTTGTAAAAGGCGTTCACACCAAAGCAACTGTTAACAAATGTTCAAATTGTATTCGTTATTATACTTCTTGAAGTGAAATTCTTAAATTTAGAATAAATAAATATTTCATTAAAATAACCTGTTTCATTCTCTGTTTCAAGTTTTACAGTTACTTGCTGTTTACAGAACCAGTTTCGTAGTTTTTCACTACTCTTCAGCTATTTTTACTTTTTTTTACAGAAACGGTTTCGTAGTTTTCACTGGTCTTCGGCTATTTTTATTTTCACCTTAAAAAATACAATTTATATATAGCATCTTGTTTTTTGAAATTCTTTGCTTTAAGATATATATAATCTCCGCAAGTTGTATAATCGGTGATAAAAAGCATAAACATATAGATTACTTCATAATAAAATATAAACCCTGAGTAATTCTAGTATAACTTTCTAATATACTTGTAATTTACAATGAGCTACAAAGTTATCAGTTGTATACCTAATATAAAATTTAATAAAGTATTTACTCTACTTCTTTTCACCTTGTACCCTGATTTATTGTACATTAAGATATGTCTTTAAAACAGGCGGGAAATGTTACTTTGCATGTTAATCTCCCTCTATAATTTGATATTAAATATTCTTCAAAGAGGCTTTTATTTTTTCATAAAATATTTTTCATATTCCAATCTGTTTATTTTATTGTTACATATCCAAAAAGGATAAATTTCAAAAGAAGGTTATTTAAAATTTTTAAATTGTATATTAAGGCACACACACATAATTATTAAATTCACTGTTACAGTAAGCTACCTTTATTCTCCTTGGAGTTGTGGATTATCAAACATCGACACTCAATGTTTATTAATGTAGAAGTACATCAGAAACATACACCTTTATCAAACTCACCTATGTTTTGTGTCGTCATACCGTTAACTTCCACACCCGCTGACTTCCGTTTCCGCGGTCTTCCTTTCCTGACAGTACCTGTGGATGTGTAGTTCGAATAGTGAAACTGCCCGCTCTCACCGGACTGGCCTTCAATAGTTCTGTTTGTTCCTATGTCTGGCGGCAGATAAGATTCGCCCTGTACAAGTAGCTCGTAGTGTGTTCGACAGTAAACTAGGTTGTCCTTCAGTCCGAAATAGTCTCCTTGGGTTAGCACTGTGTTACACCACGCACATGTAAAACAATGAATATGATACACCAAGTCTTTGGCTCGCATAACTAATTCATTGGCGAAGATTCCCTGTTGACAACGAGCACAGCGTTTGACATCAAACAACCTAAAGATAAAAATGACGTTTATTGAACAACAAATAAATGTTTCAGATTTCCAGTTTATAACTTGTAAGTTCTTATCGGCAATGGAACGTAGTAACCTATCGATCATTTTCCGAACTTGCGATTTTCAAATGATAAAAAAATCACGTTTTATACCATTATATTTTCTATCTTAATGAAAACAAAATTTGATATATGAAATCACATGTCTGTAGAATGTTCACACATTAGCAGGGGCGATAAGCTGCATTAACTTAGAGTAAAAAAAAATGAGTATGTGAATGGAAAAGCCCATTTAGTCTCGCCAATACAACTTTGAACTTTGAGTCTAGATATTTAGAACATTATTAGATCGGCATCAGTGGGGAATTCTCATTAAATACAATTTTTGAACTACGCTGTACTGCATGGTAAAAAGTTTATTTGTTATGGATTTCTCGCAAAGCTACACAAGGGCTAATTTAGCAGTGTAAGACTAGAACCCGCGACCCGCAGATTGCGAGTCGATCGCCCTAACCACCTGGCCATGCCGGGCCGCGGGGTAAAAAGCTAGGTTATACAGAGAACGTGGCACTTCTGAAGTGAAAATGAGACTTGAGAAATTTCTGTATAGTTTTCACAAAATTAAATTTCGATTTATCATACTTTTGCAGGATCTCGCTCCCAATATGGACTCAATGATGTTGAAAAGTGTAATACTGTTTATTTCTATGCATATGGACTCAGTGATGTTGAAAAGTCTAATACTGTTTATTTCTATGCATATGATCTCAGTGATGTTGAAAAGTCTAATACTGTTTATTTCTATGCATATGGACTCAGTGATGTTGAAAAGTGTAATACTGTTTATTTCTATGCATATGGACTCAGTGATGTTGAAAAGTCTAAGACTGTTTATTTCTATGCATATGATCTCAGTGATGTTGAAAAGTCTAATACTGTTTATTTCTATGCATATGGACTCAGTAATGTTGAAAAGTGTAATACTGTTTATTTCTATGCATATGGACTCAGTGATGTTGAAAAGTGTAATACTGTTTATTTCTATGCATATGGTCTCAGTCATGTTGAAAAAGTCTAATACTGTTTATTTCTATGCGTATGACGTATGCTCATGTGTTGATATGGTGTTATAAATTCCTGCGCACGACCCTGTACTTTTGTGATATATAATCATTGTTTGTTTTTCTGTTAATCACACTTTAGTTAAGTACTATATTATTGATTTTATTGTTTTATCTTCTATTATTCTGAGTCAAAGATTAATTTTGATAATTCAATAGAACGTTAACTTTGGAGAATGAACGTATTATAAGTTTTTTCTGCAAGTATATATATATAATATATATATATGCAAATATCTACATCTTTTTATATGTGGAGGACCCATAAGTCTACATTAAGGTTCTTCATGAGATATCTTTTGTATGATCACATTGGTATTAACCAATTTACTAGACACAACAAACCATATAAGCAAATATGCTCATTACAAATATATCACCGTTTACCGACACTGTACTTGTTATTACGTTATAAGATAACTAACATTTGGAATTATTTTCAAGAGAAATATGGTATTCCTCCCCCCCAAAAAAAAGTATAGACAAAATATTATCTACAGTAATAAGAATGTCATTCAAAGCTAAAAATTAAGATTAATACAACATTTTTATCCAAACATAAATAAGTTGAAATATTTGTATTAAGAAGACTGATATACGAAAAAACTAAGTGCTAAATATAATAGCCTCAGATGCTCATCACTCCGAAACGGTAGAAAGTTTATATATAAATGAAACCTGTCTCTCACACCAGATTGCATAATAACTCATCAGAATAACATTTTCTAGCATTGGTTTATTAGGGTCGACGACAGAGAATAGAATTCGAAACTGCAGTTTCCAGTTAGTCATGAGATTAGTTAAAATATTGTTGAAATATCGGGGTGAAAAAAATGTATTACAATCCGAAACTGCAGTTCTCAGTTGGTCATGACATGGGATTGGTCGAAATATCGGGGTGGAGAAAAAATCTATTAAATTCCGAAATTGCAATTTTCAACTGGTTATACCATGGCATTAGTCGGAATATCAGGGTTGGGAGAAATTATTAAAACTCGAAATTTCAATTTTAAGTTTGTCATGACTTGAGATTGATTATCCAGAAAAACTAAATATCTTTCACATTACAATGAGAACACGATTTCATGAACACCTAAACGCTGTAAATAATTAAAATAAAAACTGTGTGTGGGCAGCGCTTTTTTCTCAGGAAATACCCGATAATTCTCATTATAAGAAAAAACAACAACAACAACAACAACAAAAAACAGTGACTATTAAAGAAAATTCTTCTATTGTGGAGATTCCGATACTGAAAACAGAAATATACCAAAAGTTCACATGCACCAAGATAAATATTGCTATAATTTTTTTAACTAATGATAATAGCAATAATTAGTAAATAACAGTTGTGTGATGTTTCGGTCTAAGAAGTATTAACACAAAGGTGACTTCTCGCTGCAAATCAGAATTTTCTAAGACACACTCACTAAGACCACGTGAAACTTAACAATAGTATCACTATTTTATATTTTAGACTTCAAGCCTAAAAAAAGAAGAAACAAAAAGCAGAAAATGAGAAAAAAATACAATCAAAATAATAGTTTAAAGGTTTTGCTGTTGTTAAGTGCAAAGCTACACAACGGGCTATTTGTGCTGTGCCACAGGTATTAAAACCTGTTGTTTTTTTTAGCGTTAGAAGTCACAGTTACCGCTCAGCCACTTGGGGACAATATTTGAAAGTAAATGTTAACAAATAAAGGAAAGGTAAAGTCGAAGTTAAACATTTCAACGCAATCCAACTTACAAAGGTACAGTTTTTGTTTGTTTATTGTTAAGCCTAAAGCTACACAATGGGTTATCTGTGCTATGACCATCACTAGTATTGAAGCCGGGTTTTAGCGTTATTAGCCGACAGGCGTACTATTGAGCCTCTGGTGAACAAATGTACAGCCACGAGCCACTTCCAGGTCAGATTGACCTTTGTGAGAACGGGATGAAACTTATTTCAAAGTTAAACTGACCTTGAGCACAGCATAACCTTTGACAACAAGCCAATCACAGCCAGACAAAGCAAGTTTCTATCTTCCCAATTGACTGCCGGTTCAACAATCCATAGAAGGTCTGTTTGATGGTCACCAAGGCACCAAAGACCAATGAGAAAGTACAATTTAGATTATCAACAAATACAGAAGTGACGAACTTCAGAGTAATGTTTGCAAAAAAATCAATGAAACCAGAAACAAGAGTAGAGTTAAAATATTAAGAAACAACTTCTAACCTAGATTTATAGAAGTGGATAGTAACTGATGTTAACATATCAAAGTTGTGATAAGAAAAGTATAATATTCCCATTGTTTTTAACTTGTGTGGACTTGTCAACCTAAAACTTTGCTTTCCTGAGACTAATAACAACAACACCACCACCAACAAAAATACAACGTTAAATTAAAAAATAATTTTAAGTTAAATTTACCGATCGTATTTTTAATTTTTCTTCAAACTATTTATTCACCAAATGATAATAATAAACTTTATATTTCAGCCAACGATTCGCCATTTTAGTTCACTAAGCCTAGTAATACAAAAACTCATTTTCTCTAGCTCTTTATCTAATATCAACAAAAGTAAGCAATTTATTTGGAACAGATTTAGGTATACAATAGTCAATGGAGCAATTATTTAACACTTTCATATTATGTTAAATCTGACATCAACGTGCACTAGCTGTAATTTAACATTGATGTTATATCAAACACTTTATACACACAATATATTTGTTCTAATGTTCTGAATCTACTGATCTAATAATGGTGTAACTATACAGATACAAATAAATCTAGGGGAGAAGGTTTATTTATAATGAATTCAATTGGTAACATTTACCAGTGATTTGGTGCAAACATTGAAATGAGACATTTTGAGTAAGAGCCGAACTTTATCATTCTAAGATAATCAGATGAAATTCAAAAACAAACATGAGTTAAGTCCAGACACTGCTTGCTAAACAATGTTATGAAAAGTTAATAGTATTACGCATTGACGTAGTTATTTCTGTACGAACCTTTACGCAAACTGGCCTTAAAGGTTAACAAACAACAATAAGATTTTCTTAAAGACAAAAACCCAAAGAGGACTTATCTATGTTTGTATAATAAATTCAATCACCAATGCTTTGAGTTGAAATTCAAAGAATTGATTTCATTGCCATGGATTGATTGCTTTGGTCTTCGCACAAAGCTACATCATATCTAAGTTTGTATAAAAAATTCAATCGCCAATGCTTTGAGTTGAAATTCAAAGAATTGATTTCATTGCCATGGATTGATTGCTTTGGTCTTCGCACAAAGCTACATCATATCTAAGTTTGTATAAAAAATTCAATCGCCAATGTTTTGACTTGAAATTCAAAGAATTGATTTCATTGTCATGGACTGATTGCTTTGGTCTTCGCACAAAGCTACATCATATCTAAGTTTGTATAATAAATTCAATCACCAATGCTTTGACTTGAAATTCAAAGAATTGATTTCATTGCCATGGACTGATTGCTTTGGTCTTCGCACAAAGCTACATCACAATATCATCCATGATAGCTGTCCCTAATTTTGAACTGATAGACTAGACAGAAAATAGCTTTAGTCAACAGCACCCCCGAACAACCCTATGGCTACTCTAAACAATTAGTGAGATTTATTAGGTCGTCAAGAAATTAATGTCACGTTTTGGAACACTTTCATTAACCATCCCTTAAAAAATGTACATCACGTGTAATAGTTAAACGAACCGCCTAAGCGTCACGTTAGTGTAGTCTATATATTGTGTAAAGTTTAGTACACTCTAATCTTATAGTGATGGCACACGACGAGACACACATTCGGCATGTAATGCTGTTTGAATACAAGCAGGAAAACAATGCCTCTGTAGCCACAAAGAATATCAAAGAAGTTTACGGAAATGTTTTGAACGTTCGTAAGTGTCAACGATGGTTCATCAAATTTCGTTCAGGTGACTTTAGCTTTAAAAACTGTGATAGCAGGGGCCGACATGTTGGAATTGATATTG
>NW_013668719.1:118253-124287 GCF_000517525.1 Limulus polyphemus
GTAAGAATGGAGACTATTTCATTTAATAAATGTTTTATTTTGATATATAAGTTGTTCGAGTTTTTTCACCTAAAAAAGCGACATTAATTTATTGACGACCTAATAATTTTCACTCTTGTAACAGCAACGAGACGCGAACCTCGGATCCAAAGTCCAACATGCTTATCACTAGGCCAAGTCTGGCTCACATTGTTCGGGAAAGACAGAGGTGTGGTTAGTGTTTTAGCTTAACGCTATGGAATCCATGAAGGTCGTTTGACGAAAACGTTAAACACACATTTCTTTCCTTTACAACATTTCTAACCAATTTTTATCACCCGTAGATGTATAATTGCTATTAATCGCAAAACTTTTAATATTTAAGTAAACTTTTTTCAATATTCTTAAACATCGATTGAAGCCAGATGCACGAATTTCGTGACAAAAAAAAAAGATACATAAACAGTATTATGGAATGATTATACCGAAAGTTCTGTAGACTATTAAGTTTCATAAAGTTTATTTTATCTTTTAATATCCTAGTTTATGTCTCTATGTTTAGCAAAGACATTGTTTATTAAGATTTTATTCAATATAAAGATATGTTATATTGCAAACTTATTCGAGTTGTTCCCACAGGTTTAATTTGGATGAATATTTTATTTTATTAATATTCGAACTTACTGTATTAAATATTACATTGTTATTGTTTTCCAAACTACTTGTGTCAAGTACTGTGTTGTTATTCAAACTCTGTGATAAATACTTTATTGTTATTCAAAGGCCCCATTTGAATATAAATTGTTGCTGATAATCAACTCCCTGTGTTAAACAACGTATTGTTTTTTTTTATATTCAGACTCCCTGTGTTAAACACTGTATTGTTATTGATATTCAAACTCCTTGTGTTAAACAGTGTATTGTTTTGATATTCAGAGTGGCTGTTTGAACTACCGATCCCTATTTCAACGATTAAATGTGTGAGCTACTCTTTGTAACTTAATCAGGTTTCGTAAACTCACCATAACAATATTTTCCTGATGTTTCAAATAAATAGCATTAGTTCCTGGAAATGCTCACAGCTGGCACCTTAGTAGTAGTAGCATATACCTGTTATCTGTCTGTTCGTCCGTTCGTGCCAAATTTCAAAATTAAACCGCTGTCAGAAACACAATTGTTAACACTTCTTAAAACTAAGTTTGTACAAGTAAAGTAATTTGACAACAAGCTAATAAAAACAAGAAACGCGACCTATTTTACAACTGTAAAAGCATATCTAGAACAGACAACTCTAAAATATGTCTTTTTGAAAATATTTCGTAATATACGTACATTGAATAACACAATCTTATGTGAAAACTAATGGAAAATATACCTTATGAAATATCCTCAATACATCCACTTTCACATCTTATTAGTTGGATAGTCAGTTTATATCAAAAATATGAATCAATTCCCCATATGTAAAACAGTAAAACATCAATATAATAAGTACTGAGTATACTTGTGGAATCATGAAATAACCCTCTAAAAACTTATAAAAAAGACATACTTTGGGGGATTTAGTGTCGTATTTTAAAGTTACATCATGATAAGCTCTCAAAAGCTCTATGTACACGTTGAAACTATACAATACTAAAAAAACTTGCTAAAACAATGTTAAAAAAACGTTCACAGCTACCAAAATAACACACGTTTAAAATATTGTGCTATGGTGAATAAGTGCCAAATACTAGTCTTTTTATGTGGTTCACCTCAAGTTGGCATCAGCTTAAGAATTTACTTAGCAATTAGGTTGATCTTAGATTTATTCGTTTTTTGTAATCGGCATTGTATATTTTTGATAAAAGTTCAGGTGTCAGAGCTCACCACTGTGAAAACACGGCAGTCCCTTAATAAGTCGTAGTTTTTATAGTCCTAATGTGATAGTTCAGCGTTATTGTACAAAGTCTATGATAGCTAAAGGAGTTTGAAACCTTATAACCTAGAAACAGTCGTGTGTTTATTGTATAATGAAATATGAATTATGCCACTGCAGTTATTCGATGAAGGTAACAATCACACGCTGTTGTGTTTTTTAAGGTCAATCAGTGCAAGCTCAGTGAAATAGGAATATTTTTTTATATCATTTTACAATGCTTATAGCAATGATGCTTAATGTGATACTTATAGAGTCCACAAAGTGAACAAGGGCTAAGGGCCATGTGGCCCCTAGAATAAAAATAAAATTACGGGTTACTTACAATTACTCAAGGGTCAATTTTTGCTAATTCATTCCAGGCACTGTTTTTCCTTCTTAGCATTGTTATCCCTCCCCCCTCGGTAATACCATTGGTATTAGTCCTCTGACTTGTGTTAGTCATGAATGAGTTGGTATGATTCAATTTAATCCTCTTAGCTCAGAAGGAATTAGGCTTAGCAAAAGTAGTTGGGAGTACTAGAATAAGTACTATCACTACTGGAAAGAAAACTAGGCCTATCACTAGTACCATTACATGGGTATAAGTAGTACAAAACTTACACTACTAAGACTAGGTATCAAATGTTGTTACACTTTGTCCAATGTTATCAGTTTCAATTACAGGGGTACAAGTATTACAAGACTTACTCTACTAAGACTAGGTATCAAATGTTGTTCCATTTTTTCCAGTGTTATCAATTTCTGAATAGGTTTTTCGTTAACATTCCAAATCTAAACAAAATCTGTTGACTCATGTTGACACTAAGCTATTAAATCGATCAAAATATACAACTGTATGATTAAACTCAGGTGAACTTTCTATCAAGGAACGCAGCACAAGACTTGAACAATTGAACTAGGGGTTGACTGGGCGATTACTGTTATTTTTTAATAAGATCAGCCGAATTGCGCCAATTTTCGCTTGAAGATGGTGAACAACAATGGTCGCGTTCATGCTGAACGTATGTTTTGACAGCAAAACGACGTACTTCATGACTTTATTATTCCCTAGTTCACCAGATAAAATAGCAGCGGCCACAATAGCGATCTTGAGAGGCCTCCCAAGGCGCCATATGGTCAGCTGCGGTCGCAAATTGCGACAGAGCGACCGATTACTTGTACTCATTTGTAAAACAAAATAGGTTACCGTATGACTCTTTTAGAGACATTCATAAATCCTATTTGTTTATTCATTAAAATCGTATTAATTTCTTTCGTCGCTGTCTAGATTCTAGAACATGGCTGACAGCTTCAGGCAAATTCTCGTAGAGTTTGCTCTGTTCAAAATTATAAACTGTCATATGTTGTGGTCATTGAGTGAAGCAATGCATGCCTAATAGATACATTCCAGACAGGTTTAATTACCTGTGAGGACTGGTTTTTGTGTTTGTTTTAATAAAATAAATTGCTTGAGATTTCTAAACATTAATAAATTTATTAGTGTGCACTTTTATTTTCCTGTCAAATGTCACTCTTTTGAAGCACACTTTCATGCCTTTCAACGAAATTCATTCTGTTCATTAAGCTATTATGACGCTGGAAGTTAAACATTTTCTTACTCCAAGAATTTAGGTATTAGATTTATTTGCAATTCTACAACAGATATCATTACTTCACATGTACACATATGTGTATATGCACGAAAGACACTTGTTTAATTAAAACAACACGAGTCGTTTGTCGTAATAGCATAAGCACACAAGTTCTAAGGGATTTCTAACAGCACAAATAGAGTGCGGTTCTAAATTCCAAACTCTGTAAATTGAACCCACATATGTGTATTTAAAAGGAGTAAAAACAACATCAGGTACTATTAAAATGTCCCATTTTCAATAAAAAATCATAGATATATTCCTTGGATGCATGACTCCAACCCCCAGTGTGATTCTCCACTTATTTCCTTTTTCTTCATAAAGTAGCCCCTTTATAGATTTTTGCCTAATCCCCTGTGTGTTGTATTGTGAAGTCATATTTTTGGTATTTGTATGTAGTGTACATTGTCTATTAGTATAAACATGGTAAAAGTGAACGACATTTGAAATGTAATCACCAGACAAGAGATAAATTAATGCGTTGTGTATGATTTATGTACCAAAATTATTTGACTAGGGAAACATTGTTTAGTGAAAAACATTTAAAAGCAAATGGATATAGACGGGATTGAAATCTCGACCTCCCGCAGACTAAGCATGTGCTGTGCCAAATGAGCCAAAACCCAAAGAGTTTTTCACATATACAGCATTATTAAGTGAAATACTATATATAAAAATGAGAAAGTATATGTCTTAAATAGATAAATCCTTTAAATAATGATGTTGTTGTATTATGTAGTTGGACATGAATGAAACAAAAGCCTACTAATTAGAACATGGAGTTGCATTTAGGTTTAATGTAAAGAAGTGTAAAAAAAATGAAATGACTTTAAATAAAATATATCTTTGTATACAACATTTCTGTGTAAACACGCCTTGTCTTTCTTCACAATCGCCATCTTTAGCTAAGATCCTGAGATTTTTCTTGATAGAACCCTTGATAAAGCGACGTTATAAAATATCGAATTTTCAAAATTATGGTATCAAAAAATGTAAAAATCAACTGTCTTCGTTTTTCGTTATTTCACTTATTTTTCCTTTTCCTTTTATAACAATGGCAACTCTTTTTAACTCTCCCCTATAGTATTAGCAAATAAAGTTGGATCCACTATTACCAATAACTTTTGGCCTAAATGTCGATTTTTAGGCGCCTGTATTGAGATAGTTGAAAACGTATAACAGTTATAAAATAGTGAATTTCTAAAATTCTGGTATCAAGAATTGTAAAAATCAACCGTTGTCGTGTGTTTATTTGTAAATTTCCTGCCTGTATATGTCTCTAAACTGTATTTGTATATCATCTGAAACCTGTAATTATTTTCTTTCGCGCAATGTACTAGATGTAGAGCATTTACAATGAATGAAGTTGTGGCTTTGGCCTGGCATGACCTGATGGTTAGGGTGTTTGACTCGCAATCTGAAAGTCACAGGTTCGAATCCTCGTCACCGAACATGCTAGCTCTTTCAGCCTTGGGGGTTTTACAATGTGACGATTAATCCCATTATTCGTTGGTAAGAAAGTAGCCCAAGAGTTGGCGGTGGGTGATGCTAACTAGCTGCCTTCCCTCTAGTCTATCACTACTAAATTATGGATGGCTAGCGCAGATAGCCCTTGTGTTACCTTGCGCGAAATTCAAAACAAACCACTTAAGGCGGGTAAACTCGTTCTTCTCGTATGAAACGTATTTAAACTTTAGGCCTAATTCTCGATATTTAGATGCCTGTTAGAATTTGTACTTGGATGTAATGGTATTGCGTTATATATTAGCCACGGAAATGTAAAGAATTAACTAAATGTGTTTCCTTGCATATTTGTTTATGTCACTGAAATAACTGTCGTTAAATTAATGCTATAAACCTTATAGTTTTGGACTCGTATAAACGTAAAAGTAGCCCTGTACAGTTAGCCAGCAGGAATATTGGGTTTCCATACGAGCTAACATGCATACACGCTCAGACTAACTAACAAGCATCGTTCTTTTTATTATATAGATAATGGCAACAAACAAGAGTGACTAAGAAAACGTAAATGACACTTGTAATCAAAACCACAACTCAACAAACACTTCATGCCTTGCTGTATAGTCAATGAAACTGAAATCCTGTATTCAATAAAGACAATCAAATTTCAATTTCTGTGAACTCAAATATTATATTTGACAGTATATTTTGACAGAGAAAAATATAAATTTGATAATCCCACATATATCAGGTCATTAACATTCTTTGTAAAAATTCCGGAGTTCCAACCGTTTAAGTTATTGTTCATAAATCTTCTGTTTGTTTTCTATTAAGCACAAAGGTCCACAATGGGCTATTTTTGCTCTGTCTCCGCAAGTATCGAAACCCGAATTTTAGCGTTGTAAGCTGTGATGCTTATCGATGAACCACTGGAGGGCGGCCCGGCATGGCTAGGTGGATAAGGCGCTCGACTCGCAATCTGAGGGTCGTGGGTTCGAATCCCCGTCCCACCAAACATGCTCGCCCTTTCAGCCGTGGGGGC